>NW_021620588.1:2204523-2262943 GCF_004785775.1 Grammomys surdaster
CTCCCTCTCCCTCTCCCTCTCCCTCTTCCTCTCTATCTCTCTGTCCCTCTCTCTGTCTCTCTCTCTGTATGTGTTCTTGTGTGTTGGTGCACAGCATAAGAAGACTGGAAGACAATCTCAGGTTATCAGACCTCAGTTTCCGTTTGTTTAAGTCAGGACGTCTTGCTTGCCCCAGCATTAACCAGGCTAGAAGCCTTGAAAACTTTCAGAAATTTTGTAAACTCTGCTATTCATCTTACCACTGGAGCACTGGGATTGCAGACATATACTACCACATTTGGCTCTTTCATGAACTCTGGCTATCTGAATTCAGATATACACTCTTGTGTGGCAAGAACTGTACCCACTGAGACATCTTCCAAGCCTCTGGTTTGTTTTAATGTTTTGATATATGGAAGTGACTGCCAATGGTTCCGTTGTTTCTGGTGATGCTGGTCAGGAACCTGCAGCTCTTGGCCAGCTACACAACCTCAAGAGTAAGCGAATACCTGATACTCTAAAATGTCTGTTGCCAAACTAGGGCATTTGCTAAGGATAGTCAATGCAGTTTGGATTTAAGATACTTTGTTATGTTGTGGTTAGGATGGCTGATATGGCATACTTGATAGGACCCAGAATCACCTAAGAGACAAGCCTTTGGACTTGTCTTCGAGGGATTGTCTAGATTAAGTTAACTGAGATGATGGTAAGACCCTAAATGAAGATGACAGCCTGTCATGGCTTAGGCTCTCAGACTATATACAAAGGAGATAGCCAGCTACGTGCCAGTCACTGCTCACTGCTTCCTGGCTACAGTTACAGTGTGAGTAGATGCCTGAAACTCCTGCCCTTATGCCATCCTTGGCATGATGTACTGTCACTGTAAAGCAGAACAAACACTTCTTCCCTTATGTTGTTTGTTGTCAGACATTTGGTTACATCAATGTGTGGTAACTAACACAGGGATCCACCCCATTGGAAACCACTGGGATATCTGGATGTGAGAAGAACATTAAGATGCTAGATTTCTGCTTACTTGTAACACTGAAGAGAAGATCCAAGCAGCATTGTTCCATAATCACTAAACTGTGTTAAAGCTTTAGTTGTCTGTTACTTCTTAGGGCGAACAAGTTTGCTCTGTCCTTTTAAAGCTGATATTTCTCTGAGTTCTTATAACTTCCCTGAGTAGAAAATCATATGAATAGGGTACCCTTCCTATTAACTGATTGATTTATCAATTGTATTTTTTGCAGTGCTAGGGATGGACCCGGGGGAATTCCACATGCTGGGTGGGTGTTTTCCCACAGAACCACACTCACAGACACAAGTATCTCCTTTAACAGCATCATTTGCCCTTAGGTTACTCTGTTAGTTACTTTCTTCATTGGAGTGGCAAAAATACCTGGGAGAAAACAATTTAAAGAGCTAGGAAGATAGTTTGGCTCATAAACTTGGTTGAGATGGGGTATTTTGTTTGCAGGTTAGCTAGCCTGCAAGTGTCTGGGGGTTTTCTCCTGTCATCTACCTCACTGTTATGAGAACCTGAGTTCGGATTCTAGGCAATGTATGCCCATAGTCTCAATACTAGGGAGGCAGAGACAAGAAGAGCCCTAGGGCTTGTTGGTCAGTCAGTCTAGCTAACTTCTGAGTTCCAATGTTAGTCAGAGACCCTATTTCAAAAAACAAAGTGGGGAATGTTTGAGAAAGACACCTGACACCGACCTCTGGTCTCCCCACACATGTACACACACCTGTATGAACACTCACACACTTAACACTTGCCAAGCTTGAGGCTCTGAGTTCCAACCCTTATACTAAAATAAGCCGTCAGACACAGATTCACAAATACTCTTTACTCTAGAACAGGAAACCTAAACGACATACAAGTCTGAAGGATGCAGACTATCATCTTCACCAGTGACAGTTCTGTCCTTTGTCACACATGAACACATATATACAGATACACACACACACACACACACACACACACACACACTTAGAGGTGGGGGAGGGAGGGGAGAGCACAGCAGTATGGTTGGCTTTCATCTGTGCAGCAGGGGCATGAGGCTGCTTGCACACGTCTGTGTGTATCAAGAAGCAGAAAAGTGGGGATTCTGGTGCCTAGCTGGCTCCCTCCTTTCTCCCTTGCACGGGATGGTGTTACCTACATCCAGAGTGGCTCTTCTTGCCTCAGTTAATCTTCATTGAAGATGCCCTCAAAGACACACCAATCATGTTTCCCTTAGATGATTCTAAATCTGGTCAAATAGACAATGAAAATTAACTAGCACACAGCTAGCATCATGGAGAAAATTTTAGATAGCATCTTGGAAGATTCAACCAATCTTAACTAAATGTGTTGTTTAATGACTCTCCAACCTGTTTGTTCTCCCTCTCCCTCTCCTTCTCCCTCTCCCTCTCCTTTCTTTCTTCTTTTTCCCTGTTCCCCTCCCCCTCCCTGTTCCCCTCCTCCCTCTCTCCTCCCCACCTCTCTCTTTGGTGTGTTTATATTCGTGTGTGTATATCTGTTCTGTTTTGTTTTCATTGCAAACCCTGCTAACAGGAAGAAAGTGAACAAATGCCTGTCTTGCTTTATATCCTTAGTGTTTCATAAGTGAAACCCTAGAACTGAGCAAAGGTTGTCATTTGTATTTCCAGATGACAATCTAGAGCTCAGCCATGTTGCTATAGCAGCTCAAGGCCTCCTGGCTAAAGGTAATGCAAGTTTATCCTGTGACCACTCAGGGGGGTCCTTGGTTTCTGGGTGAGGACTTGCTGGGCAAGAATGGTAGATGAGATTTCCAGTCTTTGGTGTGGATATTTCCCACATGGCTTTGGCTTCACCTTTTCTTCTTCCTTTAACTCTGTGCCCAGAAGCAGATTCTCAAAATGTGGACTTCACTGTCTTCCCCTTAGGTCCAGGCAGTGGTAGACTACTTGTTTATATCTTAATTCTCCTCTTCTTCTCCATGAGCAGGATTTTGCGTTGCCTGTGCCCCTGATCCCATGATAACTAGTTTTGCTTGTCTACATGACATCATACAGAATCACTTAGGAAGAGATTTCTGTTGTGAGCCATTATCAGCTGAGCTATCTTCTCAGTCTGAGAAGGAGAGTCTCAATAAAGAATGGTCTAGATCAGGTTAGCCTGTGATCATGACTGTGGGGGGATTTTTTATTTATGTTAATTTATTGAGAAAAGTCCACTCTAGACAGCATAATTCCCTAAAAGGCAGATCCTGAGCTATAGAAGAATATAAGGCAATGAGTACTAAGCATGCATGCATCTTTTCTCTGCTCTTGGCTGTAGATGTGATATGACTTGACTAGGTACTTCAAGTTCCCACAACCTTGACTTTTCAGGAGTCATAGACTTTAACCTGAAATTGTTAGCTAAAATAAACCCTTTCTCCCATAAGCTGCTTTGTGTGTGTGTGTGGGGGGGTGTTTTTCATACTGCAATAGAAATAAAACTAGAACATCCACATACAACCCAGTTTCCATGGATCAGTGATAGCTCTGTCCCTTGGTCACTTCAGTTTTCTGTTTCTTGTTATTGCTGGTTCTGGATGCTTTTCTTAAAGAAATCCCAGATTCTTATTTTATCCTAATAAAATAAGGATAAATTAATGGCTCCCTTCAGCGATCCCTTCCAGGATTTCTAACTGTAACTTGGCCCCACACAAGGCAGTGTTCCTTGATTGGCTTGGCTAGCTCACCGGTAGACTCCCTCTGATCTTCTTAAGATTTTTTGTGTTCTCTGTTACATGTGAGTCAACTTCAGTATGTGAGGCTTGGTGATCAAGTAGAATATGAAAACCAGTTAGAGATATGGGAAGGTAAGGTGGAAATTGAGGTCCTTATTAGGTTGGCTTCCTGGCTGCTTGGAGGTCACAAGGAAGACAACCGTGATATTATTCAACTATGAAGAGTGACTTCAGACTTGTAAGTTCTTTTTGCCTCAGTCTCCCTGTATTAAAAATAATGTGGTTGGTTTCAAGATATGGCTAAATATTGGAGCATTTGCCTAGCATACTGGAGGCCTACAGTTCCATACCCAGAATCATGAAAAAAGTAACTAGTTCATAAATAAGGCATATGTGAGTACAGGGAACCTGCTAAAGGAGTGTGAAGAGACTGGAAGTGCAGGTAGTTATCACCCAGTGTTTTCACAAGGCATGGCAACTGGCACCAGGGTACCATAGGGTACCACCAGGTACCACACAGTTTATCTCCTAGGTGATAAGGCTACAGGTGTACAAAGCCTTCTTGCTTGCTAGGAGTTTTTTCCTTCTTCATAGTTTTCTCTTAGTGGAAAACTATTTTCATCCTAGGCCATGGGTCTTCTTATGCTCAGGAATGCCCACACACACAGAACTGCTGTGTAAACTCAGGGTCAGGCGTGTAAGGAGAAAGTGTTATTAAAATAACTATCAATAAATTTTGTCTGCTTTGAGGAGTGGATGTGGGAATGCGGGGCTTAGAGAGAAGCTTGGCATCACAGTCCATTTTTTGTTGCTATAACAAAATATCTGAAACAAGGTAATTTATAAAGAACAGACTTACTTTGGCTGATGGTCCTAGAGGCTGGGAAACCCAGGAGCAGGGACTGGCATATATTTGGCTTATATTATAGGGCCTTCTGGATACATGACTACACTGTGTAAAGCATTGTGTGGTGAAGCAGAAAACAGCCCAGCTCTGAGCGCCTCTCTGTACCCCCTCTACCCACTGTGCTCCTCCTCCTCTTCTTCTCTCTCTTTTTCCTCAGTTCTTCATCTCTTTCTTCTCCCAGTCACTTCCTCCTCCTATTTCCCCTCTTCCTTTTTCGCCTCCTCTTCTTTCTCATATTTATTTTGGGTTATATTTAATTATTTAGTCTATCTGTAGAGATCTGGAGAAAGCTTGCAGGGTCTGATTTTCTCCTACTATATGCAGACAGGAAATCAGAGTCACAGCATCAGGATTGACATTACAGCAAGTGCCTTTATGTCCTGAGCAATCTCACTGGCTGTCCCTTCCTCTTCTTATACAATGTCATCATGGGTTCTCATTCTCCAAACTTCATTTAATCCTAATTACTCATCAAAGGTGGTACCTTCACACACCATCAACATATGATTTGAGGGGGGGTTACATTTCACTATAGGGACATAAAAGTTGTAGTCAAAATATAGTACATGGTTTAAAGGAATATGACTCCTCTCTCTAATGTAAACTATTCCTCAGGGGAGGAGTTTGCTAATATCAATCTCATCTTGATTCTTTGGGGATTAGGTTTGTGCATGAGACACTGGGGCTATCTGGGAAGTTTTCTGGACTGACTCTCTGCCTGAGCTTGAATCACTGTGTCATTAGCTGACATGAAGTTTGCAAACATTATGTAGAAAATACTCATCATGTTCTATGTGCCCCAGTGGGAGGGGGATGTTATCATGATTCACTAAGGAAGAAGCACACTCGCTAGGATTAAAAGGGAAGGATGAGGATCCAAAATTCCTAGCCTAGGGATCACTGTGAGTCTCCGGGGCGGGGGAGCGTAGTAGTTGAGTGGACTAGCTTAGAAGGGGTTGCCTCATAGATTTATAGTGACTTGCTGAAGAGAGGACCTCTCAACTTCAAAAGACTCCTATGAAGTATGATTTCTGGGTTGATGCTGAACTGGCTTGGCCAGCTGCTGGCCACACAAAGTTTCATGTAATTTTCCTATGGAACCTCCCTGAGGACAGTGATCTTGTTTTCATTTTGTTGAATCCTAGTATTCTAGCTTGATTTCTTTTGCCATAATAAAACACTTTGACCAAAAACAGACTGGGGAGGAAAGAGTTTGTTTGGATTATACTTTCAGATCACAGTCCATTTGAGCGATATTCGACGCAGAAACTGGAGGCAGAGCCACAGAGGAACACTGCTTGCTGGATTGCTCTCTGGATCACTGTCTGATATAGGTCCAGACCACCTGCCTAGGAAATGGTACAACCTACATTAGGCTGGTCCTTTCTCCATCAACTAAGATAATCAAGACAGCCCCTCAGAGACATGTTTATAGACTAATGCTGTAAAGGCAATTACTCCAAGGAGACTTACTTCAGGCTAGTCTTGGGAATGCCAAATTGACAGTTAATGCTAACTAGGGTACCTGAAAAGACTAAGTAATTTTCCCATGGTCATACAGCTGATTGAAAAGCTATGATTTGAACTTACAGTGGTGTTAATATTCCAATGTCAATACTGATTAAGACGATAAACCACAACTAGAACACCAGCAGTCCCCACTGAGGCATTGGCAAAGTGCCAAGTGACCCTATAATTAATATATATGTGTATGTGTTTGTATATGCTTAGAAATGAAAGTAATTCTATCTTAACACCTGTGGCTGATTGTATATGTCCTTGAAAGACCTAATTATAGGTAGCATTTATTTCTTATTGTGCATTTGAGTGTGGATGTATGTGTTCATGTTTATGGGTGTGTACATGTGTGTAAATGTATGTGGAGGCTAGCAGTCAACCTTAGATCTCATTTCTCAGGTTACAAACTACCTTGTTTTATTATATGCAATTTCTTTTTTTTATTAAATATTTTCTATATTTGATTTCAAGTGTTATCTCCTTTCCCAGTTCCCCGCACTGGAATTCTTCTATCCCATACCCTTCCCCCTGCTTCTATGAGGTGATCCCCCCCCCACCCGCTCACTCCCTCCTCCCCGCCCTGGCATTCCCCTACACTGGGTTATCAAGCCTTCACAGGACCAAGGGCCTCTCCTCCCATTGATGCATGATAAGGCCACTTTCTGCTACGTATGCAGCTAGAGCCATGGGTCACTCCATGTGCACTCCTTCATTGGTGGTTTAGTCCCTGGGATCTCTGGGGGTCTGGTTGGTTGATATTGTTGTTCTTCCTATGGGGTTGCAAACCCCTTCAGCTCCTTCAGTTCTTTCTCCCTTTCTCCTTGTGTTTTTTTGTTTGTTTGTTTGTTTTGTTTTGTTTTTTGTTTTTTTTTCCATAGGGTCTCTTGCTGGATTGAGTCTTGCTAATTTGGCTAGGCTCGTTGGTCCAGGGATCTGCCTGTCTTCCAGCCTGTCTGCAGTGCTGGGGTTACAAGTACACAGCACAACACACAACTTTGTTTTGAATTTAACTTCTGGGGATTGATGTGGGGTCCTCATGCTTTTACAGCAAGCACTTATGAACTGAACTACCTAATCAGCTCTGGGGAACTCTTTAGAATAGCATTCTATTTTTTAATAAACTGGGTACAGGTAATGAGGGAAAGATTTAACCTACTCAGCTTCTCAGGAGAACTCTCACCAGTGGGAGGTAGAGGTAAATAGAAGAGCACTCCTCATTCCAGGCAGAGCTGAAAAGACAGGGAAAATAGAAAAGTTGCTTATGCTGACACCATCTTTAATAGCTTTCTCCACATCTAAATTTTCTACCCTGTTTGCTATATTGACATTTTAATTTTCCAAGGTCCTCTGAAAGTTTATTACCTGGTAACATCTCTTTATGGGGTGCTAAAAAAATGCCCATGTGTCTTATTGGTCACAAGAATGACATGCACATGCTCTGTGGATATCAGAAGTCTCACCCATGAGCTGGCATCATTTATGACTTGGATTCATTTCTATAGCTGGGTTTAAGGCTCAAATTAGACTCTGTTGTAAATGCGGGGATCCCCTATTTACTTGATCTACATTGTGGCTTGACATTGGATGTCCCCCACCAACACGGCTGGTCCTTACCACTGTTGGTGGTGTTTTGGGAGAATGAGGGGTCTGGTTGGAAGAAGTGGGTTATTGAGTGTGCACTTTTGTGGGTTGTAGGCCAGCCTTACTTCCAGCTTATGCTCTCTATTTCCTTATCTGCCATGATGTGAACAGGTATCTCATACTCCCAATGCTATGATTGGAGCTGCTGCATGGGATAGTAAATACTCCGTCCTGGAATTCCTGCCCTGACTTCAATGATGGCTTGTGGCCAGAAAGTTGTAAAATGACATGATGTCTTCTTTCTCTTAAGTTGCTTTTGGTTCAGTGCTTTGTCACATAAACACAGAAGTCAAACTAAGTCATACAGTGACAAGAAAAGCATCTAATCCAGTCATTTCCTGTTTCCTAACTTTCCTTGGGGATTAGCTAATATACCCTGCCCAAGCATCCCATATTAGCTTAATCCTTTGTGACATTCTCCATGCTTCAGATTTGATTTGCCCTCTCTGGCCATGAGACTCAGTCTATGCTGAACACTGTTGTCTCTGGCTCCTCTGCAGACCTCCTCCTCTGGCTCTGACAGTGCTGCTGAGGAAAATGTGGCTTTTCAGTCAGGAATATCTGAGGTTGAATCCATGGTTTCCGGCTTTGCAGTTATACCACTGTGGACATTCTTCACTTAATCCTGATTTTTCTAGCTGTGAAGTGGGACTGGGATCCTGTCCTGGAGAGGACATACCTACTGACATGAAGGTAAACATATAAAGTACCTCTCCACTGCTGGACACAATAATATACTCTTTTCAAAACAAAAAACAAAACAAAACTCCTTTCCCTTTTAATGTCCACCCAGTTATTCCTTGATTACAGATGGTTTAGAATCGCCGTTGCCTGTGTTGTTATCCGTCTCCCTATTGCACAGCACTGCCGCCTTGGACTAGTTCTCCAAGATGTTCCTGTACATACAGGTATAATGAGCAGTGGCTGTGTAGAGGCCCTGCTTATCTATTACAGTGTACTGTATATATTCTTGGATGCTTAAACTCAAAGAGGAAACAGTTGACAGAACCTCTGAGAAATCCTGTTTCCTACCTCTGTCATCCTGACATCTGCCATTCTCTGCTTGGTATCGTCTGTATTGAAGAGCCTGTCCTCTCACAGCCCAGGTTCTGGGTATGTGGGAGTCTCTCACTTTTGTACATTTCCTTGTTAGCATGAGATGATATCTGCCTTCCTGAAAATGTCACTCATCTGTCCCCTTTCCTACCTGTATGATGTATCTGAAAGGCCTTTTCGTACGTGGAGACAGTAGAGGTATTAGAAAACAATGATCAAGGCTGGGGAGATAGCTCAGTTGGTCAAGTGCTTGCTTTGTGAAGAAGGATGTGAGTTCAATCCCCAGAACTCCCAATTTAAATAGCCAGGGATGGTGGGACTTATAATCGAAGTGATGGTAAGATGGAAGGCAGAGACAGAAAGGTCCTTAGGCTTACTGGCCAGCTATGCTAGCCTACTTTGTGAGTTCCTTTGTGGCAAGGTATAGACCCTCCCTGTTTTAAAAGAAAAACAAGATGGAAGACATCTGACAAACAACACACATGTGAACATATGCTCATAAATAGACACACATGCAGGAAAACACACACACACATATGCATGCATAAAAACTGTGATTGTATCCTCAAGAGGTCTCCTTTCCCATTTACTTCCAGATACAGACATAGTTTTCTTTCTGAGGTGTGTTCCATGATGTATCCCACTTTGTGAGATTGTCACCCTTACCTCCTATCTTGGAGGGTCATGCTACAATGTACAGAACAGTATGAAAACCTGCTTATAAGGCAAAAAACCTTTGCTCAAATATCTGGTTGGCCATTTGTTCAGTTCACCTCTGTAAAATAGAGACAGTGATAGCAAGCTCTTATCACTGGCCATGAGGGCTACATGTGCAGGTAACTGTAAAGCATGCATTCTATTGCCTGGCCTGGAGAAAGCAAGTAACACCTGATCTGCTAGTTTGTCAGGTAGGAACAGTCATAATGCTTTGTTATCTTAGAAAAAGTCTTCTTTGTGACCTTTAAGGCTGTATTCAGCATGAATTTGGGATCTTTCTTCCTTTGTGGTAGCAAAGTGGCATTAGTGGCATTAAGATTTGAATAGTTCAAAGGTCACTTTAAATATATAAGTTCAAAGCAGGTTGCGATTTGAAGTCATCATTCAGACCTCTGTTAACTAACCCTGGGTGTTGTAGAGACCTCTGGGGAAGCAGTGGAATGCCCAGACAGCCATGGGCAGTACTCCAGAGCAGCTGAAAGATGAGTGTGTCCATGGCTGATGCACAGGCTATGGAGACAGCAAATCCCCCTGACAAAGTCCAGTGATGCTTCCTTGCTGACCAGCCTTCTTGAAAGATTAGATGAACTCACTCAGAAGAAAGGGTGGGTGAGAAATTTCAGGAAAGAGTCTTAGTTATCGGAAATCAAGTTGTAAAAAGTCTGAGGGGGTAAGAGGAGGTTCTTGTTGATGTCCGCACTTGTTGTCACAACCCCAGACACATGGCTTGGTGGTGATGTCATCCGATATAAATAGATGTGCCAAAGCCAGAAGCTGCCAGATAGATCCTGGATTGTGATAGAAGGTAAGAAGGACGTGCGATTTGTGTACCACGTGAGCATGGAGTGAGTCATGCTTTCCGCTAGGGCATTATCACCTATCCAAGCACTGATTCCAACTCCTCAAGATATTCAAAAATAACTATCATCTATCCCTAAAGAACGTACCCTTTCTCAGCTAAGATCGATGACTTAGTTAGGCTCATCTTATGTCATGAAGGCAAAATACCTTCATTTGACTCAGACACACACATGACCAACCCCACTCTCTTATTTCATTCATTCATTACTTCCTTCATTGGAAACAGCCATCCATTCATCCACTCTACCCGTGCCCCATACTTCATTCAGTTTGTCATTCCATGTGTCTACTCCTTGTCCAGACTTTTACTCAGTGGACAGATGACAGTTGTGCTTTTCTGTTCTGTGCACCTTACTGTGCTGGGTGTTGATCAGGCTGCAGTGAAATATGACTCACACAGGATCTGCTATTCTAGGGAAGACAGACCCTGTAAACAAGTAATTATGACGAGAGGTGACGAATGGGGAGTGTTGTGACAGAGGGTAAGAGCCTTGCCTTACTTTGGCTGGAGCTTTAAATTTTTTCTATTACCCCAAAGCTGAGATTCCAGGGGCTTAGCTTCTAGAGTGTCTACATAAATAACTCTGAGCACTCCTACATTACAAAGAAGAGTGAACATTTGTGTAGTTTGTGCCAGCTGGCTGGGCACAGAGCCAAGCCCTCTACAAAGATAGCCACACTTAATCCTCCCGAGTCCCCCCATTTCACAGATGAGGAAGCTGAAGCTCAGAGATAGCAGGCAGATTGCCAACTGGGGGAAAATCCCTGATCCATCTGACTTTATGTCCTTTGTCCTCCTGGTCCCCCAAACTGGCAAAGCTTGACAAATTGGTGGCAAGAACTCAGAGTAGGAAGCATCTTTAGACCTTCTTCATTTACTTCCAAGACCCTATAGTAGGACTCCTACCCCATGAGAACAAGTGTGAGAACATAGGGTGACCAGGCCATAGAGTATCTGAGGGGGTGAGCCATGCCCCTGTCTCTCAGGAAGCATGAGAAATCTTTTCGGGAAGTTCCTCGTAGCCATGGAGAGGCTTTAACCAATCCAACCCAGAAACGAATCAATCAGGCTCATGTGCACATTCTGGATGTTGCTAGGATAATATAAACCAAACTGGAGAGCATAGTGGCCACATGACATCTTCATTTGGTAGTAAAGCTATCTATTATACACATTCACTCTCCTTTACAATGATAAAAAAAAAAAAAGAAATGAGTCAGTCATTTTTACAAAAATAGCCCTGCATTTCAAAAGAAAATAAACTGTTCTTTTTTTTTCAAAGAATGTAGGCTTCTATTTTTTCCTCCTTATTCCTATGTTTCCTTCCTTCAACTTAGTAGTGATATGGTTGGTCCATTGGTCCAGATGTTCGGTCATTTTGAGCTAATTTGGTGATGTTCACATTTAATTTAGAAGTGACTCATGTACACCTTGAGAAGTGACTAGGGCTTGCCCATGAGTAACCAGCCTTCTAGTATTTGAGAGGAGAGTGAATGGCTGAAATGGCTTGGGTGGCATCAGTGTGACTGTGAATGCCACAGTTAGCTCCCTTCATAGCTGTTCTTGTGTGACATGTATCTATGCTCATGGGCACTGCTTACCAGGTACCACATATTCCAGAGAAGGTATGAACAGTTGGTGCCTTCAAGTATCTCCCTTTGAGTTTTTCTTGGTCATTTTGTAGGTATTAAAGATGTAGTCTACCAACTCTGACTCCAGTGGAATTTCTTTGTGTGTGTGTGTGTGTGTGTGTGTGTGTATGTATGTATGTATGTATTTGTGTGTAGGTTGTGTATAGGCCAGAGATCAACCTTGAATGTCATTCTTCAGAAGCTATTGACTAGTTTTTTGAGATAAGGTTTCTCACAGGAACATGTGGCTTGAAATTTGATAGCCAGCAGCCCTAGGAAGCTTCCTGTTTCCATCTCCACATACATACATATGTATGTACACACACACACACACACACACACACACAAACACATTCCAATAGAGAGATAGTTGTTTAACTACTTCTATATTAGCTACGTTATTTTGCTGTATTCCTGATTTTTTTATATGGGTTCTGGATCAAATTTAAGTTCTTTACCAACAAAACTGTTTCCTCGGTGCTCTTATGGGATTTCTTTACCTGATATCTAAATCATCACTGAAAATGTCTCTCCTTAACAGCAAGCCTCAGAACTAATTAATCTACTTCACAGCACCATGGCTATAGCTTGATGTGATGGTGGTTAGAACTGCTCTGCCAGTGTCACTCTCTGGCGATAGCCACCAGCACACCTGGATTTGAAATGTGATGTCACATGCACTGGTTATGTCCTTTATCTAATCCTATCTGGGTGCCCACCTTCCTTCCTATTCTATATAGAATATGCTGTTTGGAGCCTTATTTATTTTAGGAAGGAAACAAGAATTGCATTGGCAATGAAACTCAGCTTGGGTCACACTGGTGGCAAATTGCAGCAACAATATCTAAGCTTACTCTATCCCCAATTCCATGCTATTCACATGGACGCCCTTGTTTCTTGTCTTATCCTCACCATCTGCCCTGGATCATTTTTATTTTTTGTTGTTTGTTTGTTTGTTTTAATAATTTGACACAACCTAGAGCCATCAGAGAAGAGAGAACCACAATTGACAAATCCATTCATAAGACTTCATAGGATTGACTCATAGGCAAGCCTGTGGGACATTTTTTTTTTTTTGTTTAGTGATTGAAGCAGGAGGATCCATCCCATTGTTACAGGTAGTCCCAGTTGTATAGAAAAGCAGGCTGAGCTAACCACGGGGCGGGGGGGGGGGGAGCAAGTCAGTAAACAAGCACTCCTCCATGGTGTCTGCTTCATTTACTTCTCCAATTCCCTGTCTTGGGACTGCCTCTGACTAGAGACTGATGTGGAAGTGTAAACCAAATAAACCCTTTACTACCCAAGTTGCTTTGGGTCGTGATGTTTCATCACAGCAATAGAAACCCTAAATAAGACATCATCTTTTTTACCACCCTGTATCAGCTGTGTGCTTGTTTCCTTAATTTTATTAACTTATATAGGCAAGACTGTAGGAGCAAACCAGAGACTTTGATCATATGGTCTTTTGTCTATCAGTGTTGACCATAGAATAAATAATTCATCAAAGTAAATTCCATGGAGTGAAACACATGTTGGCTTTTTCTGTGCACTCAGAAAAGAGAATGAAACTTCTGGACTCTTTAAGTCTTTTTCCCTACAAATTTTTAGGAAGTGAGAATCATCTTCAAGTAGTTCTTCTTGTTGGCTATATTACATTACATTTTTCTTAACTCTTATCATAACTTCAAATATTCTAGAAAGCACTTTCTAGGAATAGCCCTGGAGAACTGTAAAGGTTTTCTGCAGGATTCATTCCACGAGTTGAATAACTGTGAGCTTAGGCTTTGGAGAAGTAGATGGTACATTTGGGAGTTAGAAGCCAACCCATGGTTTTCAATTATGTGGATCCTCCATTGAGAGGTGCCTGCCAGTATGACCAAGACATTTAGGAGTCATGGCTCCAATTCTGGGGACCACAGTCTGGCTATCCACCTCTCCTCATCCAGACTTTTAGGAACTTTAGACTCTAGAATTCCTATATGATGGAGCCTAATTCCACTTCAGAGCCTATTAAGTCTTTTTTATAGGCCCAACACAGTTTACCCTAGGACCAAGAAATATCATGAAGTTTGAACATTTTTATCTTTGCAATATCCCTTAAGGTACAGGACAGAGCTAAGAGCATGAAGATAAAGTGAAAGAAAACCAAGAATTAGATACACTTAAGAAATTGAAATCCAAACCTGACTTTCCATGTGGTTTTGAGACCATTTGTCATGGATAGAAAGAGAAAGCATATTTTATTCCACAGTACATTAGCTTGATTTATAACTTGTATATATTTAGACATACATTATGTGGGCCCCAGCTTCTACCCTTTTGCTTTGACCCTCTAATGGTAGGGATAGGCCTGTAAGCTAGCACTATGTAACCAGCTGTCCTGGCTTATTTGGGACTAATGGGGTTTCCCCTGGGATACAGAATTTAAAATCTGACAGAGAAAGTTCTAGACAAACCAGAGGGAGTTGGGTTGCTTTCTCTAGATCTGTTTATAGTCTAATAACTGCTACTAATTTATACATCTAGACATGTAGAATTCTTATTTAGGAGCAACAACAAAACCAACCACCTCTGTTTATGCTTTTATCTTGGTAACTTATTAGAATTTCATTGATTATAATCCTGCTCTCAAAGCAGGAAGAAATTCACAGTCATTTAGCTACAGCCAGGCATCTTGTCTCCAAGATATGATGAAGCCTATGAAGAGAAGAGTCTACACCTTGGACTTTTCTCCAGAAAGAACAAAGAGATGAGTGTGGTTCTGTACATTAGTCTTGCCAGTCCTCAGTTCATGCTTTGTCACACTGACAGAATGTGGCTCGAATGTAGCCAGCCTGCAGATAGCTAAGACTGATAGACTGATAGGTGTTTAGAGTTTTTGATGGCTGAAAAAATGATTACATGGAAATGTCTTTATTCAGACTGAGCAAAACTAAAACGTTGATCATGTTAGTCAACCCAAAGGACTGCTTCTATTTTTGATATGTTTGGGAATAAGACATTTATTCATTCATTCTCATTCATTAATTCATGTATTCTTTCAAGAAATGATACACAAAGCAGTAATATCCCAAGCAAAGAACCTCTAGGCAATACTGGTTTGAAGATCTGAAAGCAGATCAGAGAAATGGGCTGAGAAAAGAAGGTGGAATTAGATGAGTTTAGAGGTTGGGCAGGAGTCCTATCACCTTAGTGGCTACTGTAAATAAAGAGTTTAGGTTTTGTTAAGTTACATTGGAATGACCATGCAGCAGACAGAGAAATGTACTTCCCCAAATCCCACATCCTATCCATGAAACCATAAATGTCAGAAGACAAGACAAACTCAGAGTGTGGAATCACAATGATTAAGTATGTGGGCCGTAGATATAATCATTGTCAGAAGAACGGAGAGGTGTGACACAGAGAACAGAGGGAAAGGGCAGGCAACCATGGAGGTAGGGATGTAGCCACAAGCTAGCCAATAAATAATGGTAGTTTCTAGAAGCTGGAGCAGGTCAGCAACAGACTCTATCATCCAGAAGGCCATTTTTAGCCTGGTGAGACTTGGATTTCCCATCTCTAGACCTGGGAGATAATACATTTTTGTTGATCCACCTCTGTCTACTGTCATTTGTTATAGCAGCATAGGAAAGCTGGAGACCAGGCTGGTCTTGGCTTTTGGCTGGATTTCAAACATCTTTGATTTCTGTTCTTCAGTGACCTCCTAGTTGCTTAAGGGACCAGGAGTAGAGGGCAGGCATAGCAGCAAGGATCTGCTGTGGGACCTTGCAAGTGAGCAGATGAGGTGTGACAGGTGGTGAAGAGGGAAGGAAGCAGCCCAGGATTGTCTTCTGGTTGAGAGATTGTTGTCAAGAGAAGCAGACTTGGGAATGGAGAAACGGCTCAGCTTGTAAAGTGCGTGTTGACAAGTGAACACGAGGACCTGAGCTCAGATCTCTAGAACCCACATAAGAAAGTGAAGTATGGTGGTGCTTACCTGAGATCTCAGGGTTGAGGAGGAGAAAGCAAGAGAATCTGCACACTTACTGGCCATAAGTCTAGCCAAATCAGCCAACTTCAGGTTTAGTGAAAGACCCTGCCTGGTGGAGAGCAATAGAGAAAGACACTCGATGTGGCTCCCTGGCCTCCACATGCATATGTGTTCATGCATACACATGTACACATATCTACTGTACATGCATGTACATAAATGAACACACACACACATGACAAGACTCTGGACTCACTGGTGATCTAGTATGATGCTTAGTTTTACATCAACTTGATACAAACTACAGTGATTTGCAAAGATGGAACCTTAATTGAGAAAATGCCCTCACTGGATTGACCTACAGACAAACCTGCAGGACATTTGCTTGTTTTATGATGGATGTGAGAGGGTCCAGCTCATTCTAGGCAGTGTTACTTATATGCAGGTGTTTCTGGGTGCTACAATAAAGCAGGCTGTGTAAGCCATGAGGGGCAAGTCAGTAGGCAGTGTTTCTCTATAAGCTCTACACCAGCTCCCAACTCCAGGTTCCTGCCCTGGATGAGTCTTTGTGTAACATCCTTCAGTGATGGACTGTTAGCTCTAAATATACAATGAATAAAACCTTTCTTCCCAGAGTTGCTTTTGGTCATGGTGTTTTGTCACAGCAATAGAAACTCTATGACATTTACTTTTAGGTTAACTATACTTTTTCATCCATAAAAAACCAAAACAATAAACCAATTTGATTTTTTCTTTTTAATTATGTGTGTACATGTGCTTCTGTATGTGGTGGTGGTGATGTACATGAGTGCAGGTGTCTCTTGAGGCTAGAACTGTTAGATCCCCTAGAGCTGGAGTTAGCATCCATCATGGATACTGGGAACCAAAATCACCCTCTGCAAGAGCAGAATGCAGTCATAACCACTAAGCTATCTCTCCAGCCCGCATAACCCATTTTAAAAAAGAATCATAGAGGTAACCCACCAGCATGGATTCATGGGTAACGGAACTCTGGAGTTGCCCAAGACACCTTTATTCTTCTTCTCAACAGGCCATCCACTCTGTTTATAGACAGCCTCAAAGCCTATGCAGGGGCAAGTCATGTGGAAAATCATCTGATGGTGCTTTCCACACCCTCTCAAAGGGAATTTTTGTGACATTGTTGTCTGTGGGAGGCATGCACAAGACATTGCCTGAATGTAGTGTGGCTGATCTTAGGATGTCTCAAAGGTTTTCTGCCCTGATTACTCCACTGTGCATCTGAGCCACCTGGGGTGGGGTCATCTCAGAAAACATACAGATTGGAGAAGCAGTTTCACAACATCTGACTCATCTTATCAGGGCATGGTCAAGGACAGTACATCTCAAACTCTCCTTACATGAGGAGGTTGGTAAAGCATATTTGGATTCAGTGAGACTGAGTAGAGCCTGGAGTCTGTTCTTTCTTTCTTTCTTTCTTTCTTTCTTTCTTTCTTTCTTTCTTTCTTTCTTTCTTTCTTTCCTTTTCTCTTTCTCTCTCTCTTTCTCTCTTTCTTTCTTTCTTTCTTTCTTTCTTTCTTTCTTTCTTTCTTTCTTTCTTTCTGCCTTCCTTTCTTTCTCAAAAATTAATCTCTTTGTGTGTGTTGTGGTGTGTGTCTGCTGTGGTGTGTGTGCTATGGTGTGTGTGTTGTGGTGTGTGTGTGTGTGTGTGTGTACTCACATGTGTGATGGTGTATGTGTGTAAGTCAGAAGACCTCAGGTGCTAAACTTCACCTTGCATATATTTGAAACCATCTTTTTTTCTCCATGGTGTGCATTGGACTAGCTGTCCTGCAAGTTTCTGTGGTTTAGCCTGTCTTTTCTTTCTATAATATAACATGATCCTGGCCATAGGGGTGCTGGGATTATAGGTGCATGAAACCATGCGTATCTTTCTATGGGTTCTGAGAATCAGATATTGGGTCCTCAGTTTGTATGTTCAGTTATTTAAGCCATTGAGCTATCTCCTCAGCCCTGGTAGTTTCATTTCCAATGAATGGCAGGAGATGCTCATGGGGTTGATACCCAGATCACATGTGGACTAGTAAGGTTCCCAGGGACCATGCTCAGGGTTTTAAAGCCCTGTATGCCAAGGATGAGCAAGGATGAGCCACGGATGAATTCAGCTCATCTTTTACCACATGTGTCAGAAAACACAGTCAGCCCTGGACACATTCCCAAGACCCCATACGATGGTCCAGCTGTGGTCCTGATTGAGTAGAGCCTTTTGCATTGGAAAGCAGTAACACTTGGCATTCTCTGCTGCTGAGATCATCAAGGGCTCCCAGCCAAACTCAACAGAGGCCAGCTTTCCAGACTGGGTTATGAGGAGGGCAAGGTTTGCCAGGCAGGCCCCTTCCGACAATGCCAATTGTGGGCTAGACAACTTCCTCAGCCCATCAGTGTGTGTCTTGCTTGAGACACCAGGAGGCCTAGCATGGCTGTTTTGGCATGGTATTTCCAACACACAGTCCTAGCCACTCCCTGTCCCCTTCTGAACTCTGCTCTGGTCCCTATAGCCCTCTAGAGAAGGTTGAGCTACTTTTCCCATCTCAAAACTCTACTTCACTCCAGCTCCAACTTTTACTATCCTTGTCATCCCAGATGAAACTTCTAGAGGAGGCTCTTCATCTAACTATTCATTGTCTCTTCGCTCCAGCCCCAAGACTTGACTGTTTAATTAAGAAACTACCCCCATACTTAGGGAAAGAAATGCTATGGTACCAAGGAAAGGAAAGTCCTGGAGGGAGAGCATGACCTAGCCAAGGATTTGTCACAAAGACATATCCTGATTTTCACTTCATTTGTGTGTCCTTGGACTATTTCTGGGCCTCAGTTTTCTGATGTCTTTGTCTTAGGACTGTTGAAAGGATTCAGTGAGACCACTTATTTGAAAGTTGTAACCTTGCTCCAGGTATGTAATCAGTGTTCAGATTTGTAAGGGTCCTACACGAGGTCCCAAGTTTACTCTTTAGACCCCAGCATCACACACACACACACACACACACACACACACACACACCAACAAACCCAAACCTAGACCCACAAGTGTTTGGAAAGATGGATCAGCTGATGAAGTGCTGGCCTCACAGGAGGAAGTTGGTTTGAACACTCAGAATCCCCATAAAAAGCCAGGCCCAACAGTTTAAGAATATAAGTCCACCTACAGGGTTGAGGGTGGAGATTAGGTGAATTCCTGAAGCTCACTGGTTAGTGAGCCTATCTAGACAGTGAGACACAAGCTCAGTGAGAGAACTTGTCTCAAAAAATAAGGTGGAGAGCAACTGAGGAAGACACCAGACATTGACCTCTGGCCTTTGAGTGCACACACACACACACACACACACACTGAAAAATACACACAAAAGCTTGGCAATAAATCAGCAACTCCTGACCATCTTACTCTTCCTCCATTTCCCTTTAGCTCTCTCAGAATCTTGGGGCCCCAGGAAAGGCACAGCTCCTAGTGTTGTTTTGTAAGTGCAAGTCCATGGGAGTAGGGAGTATGTCTGAACTTGATTTTGAAAAGGACCAATAGTTTGGTACTCTTCCCTTTGCTGCATGTCAAGAGCACTTTAAAAGGAAGAGAATGGAACCATTCAGGATTCTGGCCATTAGAACAGACTAGAAACAAACAGAAACCTTCAGGTCCAAACATTTCCTCCACACAGCTTGTTTACCTTGGAGACCAAGGTCAACACAATTAGGTTTCAATGTCAATAGCACCAAAAGATTGAAAGCCCAGAACAGGGCAAGAATTTTATAAAGCTAGCTTTCAGAGTCATGGTTAGCATGTTCCTTTCTATACTGGGGATGATGGCCTTGCTTTGGGGGAGTGAAGATGCTGAATTCCAGATGTTAGAATGTGTGGTGTGGGTTAATCATTGGCTCACACAGATATGATCTGAAGACGTGTGTTTCCTAAGGTCCTGTATACTGCATATATGAGGTACACCAAGCCATATCAAAAAAGCAAATAAAAGAGCAGGCTCTGACTGCAGTTGTTCATTTACTTCATAAATATTTTTATAAGTACCTTGTATGTGTTGAGACATACAGAATCTCCCTCTTCACTGAGCCTCTCTTCTAAGTAGAGTGTATTTTTAAGTCTTAAAAAATATATACCTGCTTCCTTGAGCCTGGATTCAGTGACACACAGGAGGTCTTGGGGGTGAGGGATGGGGGAGAGGAACCCTGACACTAATCTATCTTCAATGGCTTATTATCTTTCTTCAAGACTATCACACAAGCTCTGTCTGCACCCCCACTTGAGCCATGCAGACTTTCTCTTCTCTCTTGGAGCCTGTCTTCCCTGCTACTCCAGCTTCTGAGGGCTGGCTTCCTCTTTCTCTGTAAGGAGTGGGACTTGCAAGTGCTCTCAAAGCTGACCACACTCCAGAACTGAGCCTGGAACTTGAATCAATTTCTTTTCTGACCTGGTTCTTTGTCTTTAAGCTCTGAGGGTCACCTGTGCCACAACGGTGCCATCCAGCCTGTTTTCAAGTGTCTCCAGATTTTATTTTCTGCTTAACCCTTCCCACTTCTCCAAGCATTGAGGATTCTGATGGGCTTGGCTCTTTCGTATTCCTGCAAAGGAAGAGACTTGCCTTGAGGAGCAGCTCCTCTCTGCTCCACGCTGTAGCTGTAAAGACACTGGCCTTGTCAGGGCCCCTTAATCCCCTCCACCCACACTGTTTACCTTCTTATCTGAAAGTATTACTGGATCTGCCAATCTGCCAAAGGAAACAGAGACATGTTTTTAAGGCTGGAGACTTGCTTTTTGAGCCTGCCAGTATTTATAAGGCTTAAATGGCTTCTCTGTTCCTGGGGTCACGTGGGAGGAGCAAGCAAACTTTTACCAACAGCTGGGTGGAAGCCAGAGGCCAGGCCAGGTGAAATCCCACAGAAGATTAGGGCAGAGAGCAAGCCCTGCGTGTGGTAGGAAGGAAAGAGGAGGTCTCAAACAGTTTTATGGACTCCCTGTTCAAAACACCCTGCTCTCAAAGCAACCGGGTCTTGTTATCCATCAGACAAGAGCTAGATGTTGTTTAAAATCATGTACCCCATAAGAATGGAGAACTGCATTTATTAGCAAGCTCAGGGGAATTGTGACAAGAAATTTTCTTGCTTTTTAAAAGTTTAGTGATTTATTTACTGTATTTTTATGAGTGTTTTGCTTACATGTATGTATGTATGTATATATGTATATATGTATATATGTATATATGTATATATGTATATATGTATATATGTATGTATGTATATATGTATATATGTATATATTAGAGTCACATGCATCTGTGAGATTTCGGATATATATCGTAGCTCCATAGAAGCCATGTTCTTTATAGTACTTTTTTTCTTGGCTTGTAAGCACTTTTGTTGAGTGTTATTGGATCCCAGTGTGTGGACACGAACAGCCTGAGGGATGGTCTCCTGATTAGACATATGGGTTCTGCAATGAGATGGCTTCAAGTCATGGTTCTTTTGCTTACTGTGTTTGTCAGGTCAGGTGTTTAGCCTCCCTCAACTTTATTATGTTCCATCTGTGACATGAGGGTGGCACTTGCTATGAGAAGAACCTTGAGACAGTGTTTATAAAACTTAGCCTAAGAGAGACAAGATCCTCTGTTATCCTAAACAATCAACATTAAAATAACTGATAATAAAATGAAGTAACATTTGTCATAGATGATAGCACCGATGATAGCTTCCGGGTAAGTCTGGGTTCCACCCTGGATTCCCCGTTCAGCAGTTGTATAGCCTAGTTAGTGCTAGTTAGTGTTTTGGTCAACTTGACACAAATAGAAGTCATTTAGGAAGAAGGAGCCTTAACTGAAGGAATTGCCTCTGACTGACCTATTGGCATCCCCATAAGGATTTTTTTTTAAATTAATGATTGATGGGGATGGTTTAGCCCACTGTGGGAGGTGCTACTTCTGGGCAGATGATCCAGGGATGTATAAGAAAGCAGGCCGAGCAAACTATGGGAAGCAAGCTGGTAAGCAGAGTTCCTCTCCAGTCTCTGCTTCAGTTCCTGCTTCCAGGTTCTTGCTTGAGATTCTGCTTTGATGTATCTCAGTGATAAACTGTGATATAGACACGTAAGCCAGATAAGCTCTTTGCTCCTTCAAGTTGCTTTTGGTCAGAGTTTTTATCACAGCGATGGAAAACTAACTAGAACATGGCAGTTGCTTCACCTCCCTGAGTTCCAAGGTTCCTATCTGCAAACTAAGGATACAGCATCAGGAGGAGGATTAAGGTGACTTATATAAGCCACTAGCACACAAGAAGTCCTTAAACAACAGGATTCGCCTCTCCCTCCATCCCTTCTTCCATCTCTTTCTTTATTATTTCAATGCTTGGCACCCTCCCACTCCCAATTACTGCACTGAAGACCAGGAGATACTGGCATGTCCCAGACAAACTAAGTTAATTGGGGCTGAGAATGAAGGGTATACCACTGAATATCTAAGAGATTTTGTCCCATCTCAGTACTTTGTCTCATCAGTACTGAAAATACCTATGTTCCTACTTCTGACTACCCAGAACTTTCCCTAATTTCTTCTTTAAAGACCATTCAACCTAGAAAATTCATGCCTCTGGTATGTCAATGGGAGGCCCTGTGCCAGATGAGCCCCTGTGCCTTGTGGTACCAACCAGGTACCCAGACAGTTAGGTGGAAATACACATGGCAATTTACTGCAATGATCTCCACTTGAGTGTACTCACAGAGCAACTATTTGCACAGCAGAAATCTGGGTTGGTGAGCTGGACCTTGAGCAAATCATTCCCAGGTAAGCAGCATCTCATCACCTCCCACCAAAGGAGGCTCTAGTCTGACCTCACTGCACATCCATTCACTCTTTCAGAAAAAGGCAAATCATGTGGATGTTATGGTCAGTGCAAAAATGAATGGAGGTGGGTTTGGGTGGGGCAGAGACCCCTGGACAGCTGTTTAGGAGGCTAATGGGAGCAGAGAAAAAGAATCGTCTATCTCCTAATCCTAACTGCTCAACTACATTCTTTCTTTTCATGTCTTATCTCCCATTCTACCTTTATCATCTTTTTTCTGATTCCAAAGCCCAGACTAATACTTGGGCTTGCTGGAGAGAAGTGGATTCCACTCCATCCCCTAGTGAAGGTATTTCCTTCAAATCTCCCGCTCTTTACTTGCACAGTTCTCTGAACCCTCCTTCACCATAAGGTACTAGGATATCAAAAGGTTTATGCTGTAGGTGAAATAGTTCACTCGTGCAACTAGCACCAAAGTCCACTGATGCTCAGTGCATCAGGGTGCTATTGCTGGGTGACAAATAAAACCTGAGTCTTACGGTTTGCAACAAGAAGTGTTTCATTCACTAGGAACTGAATATCAGCTAAGTGGACGAGTTAGGTCTGTTCTACCTGGGGTCATTCTGGGACCAGGCTGAAGGGGAATCTTGTCCCTGGAGAAGTACAGGCATGACCAAGGTATGCAAGCATAAGTTGAAGTACAATCCAACGTCTTGCTCAAGTCATATCTGCTAGCATCTTTTTGGCCAAAGCAAACATCACAGACAAGGAAAACATTACCCAGTCTGCCTTTTGTGAAAGGACTTCATAGCTTCATGAAAAAGGGGGCTCTGGTAACAGAGAGGACTAAAAAGCTAGGGTCAATAATTCACTAATCATGAAATGGGTGACTCGGTCCAGGCATAACAGGGATGAAGGGGCCTGGTAAACAGGATTCATACAATTCATGAAGGGAGACAAGAATAATGTAGGGAAAGAGACCAAGAACTATACCCCTCAAACTTGGTCATGCATCAGCATCGCCTGCAAGGTTTGTTTGCATGGAATAGTAAACCCCACTGTGGGTGGTTTGAACTCATAGTTTCAGATATTTTAATACTTGGTCCCTGTTTGGTGATGCTATTTGTGTGAGGGTGTTGCTGGTGGGGGTGGCTTGAGAGTTTAAAGAGTTGCACAATTTCTAGTTCACTATCTGGTTCCTACTTGTGGCTCAGCTTCTTCTCTAACCTCCATGCTTGCACTCTGTTATCATGGACTCCTATCGCCCTGGAACTATCAGCCCAGATGAGCTCCTTTTTCTATAAGTTGCCTTGGTCATGGTGTTTTATAAGTGCAATAGAAAAGTAACCAATGCACTACCTTCTAGTAGTAGGTTTGAACCTACTACTCATGTAGTAGGTTTGAACTGAGGCTTGAGAATTTGTGCTTTCAAAAGATTTGTAGGTAGACTGGTATTGTTCATGCAGAAACCATGCATGATGGTACCCTTCTCAGGAAAGGTGATCACTACTGGAGAGAGCCTAATAATGGTCTTGCCTGGCTGCCTAAGTGCAGTGCCCCTATCCTTTTAATTTCGTCTTTATCCTGTTCCAACACATGTGTCTCCTTTTTCACATGTTCATCTTGTTTCTGTAAATATCTCCATTGCTTCACACTGTCCTGAGACCCCCTTTCTTCTTGTCTTGGGTTCACTTTCTTCTCTGTTCTAGAAGGTACTAGGACCCAGGGTACCATTTGGGGTGCACCCAACAGATCTCCATGCAATCATTCTATGCTTAGGATGAAGATGAGTGGCCATATAAAGATAGATGATGTTCTATGAAGGATGTAGGTCTCCTGACTATTCTTGACGGTTTATCTTTCTTGGGTCTATCCTATATCTTTGTACTTTCATTCTAAAAGTAAGTGTGATATCTGGAGGCAGCCATCACAAGACACTGGTTTGTATGACTTATGCAGAATGAAAATGTACCCTCAAGGCCATTGCAAATGTTTTATAAAATTTAACCAGGAGTTTGATTAATGGCAACCTCAAACCCAGCTTGCTCTTAGAGTTAGTTTGACCTAAGATTAGCATGATCCAGGACAACAGTGGGACTTCTAAGGAATTCATCTTAACTCACTGAGCTGGGACAACAGGGAGTGACCTGAACATGCCATAAGTTCCTTCCCAAGCAGCTGGTGTTGCAAGGATGCTTATTGCTCATTCCAAGAGGGGCCCAGAAAGAAGGTCACCTGCTATCCCAGGGGCTACTTGTGCTTTTCTTTTGCTAAACACCCCTTTTACTTTAGGGACACACATTGTGAAAATCAGAGTTTATTGTTTCTTTTCCCTGCAGTTTTAGTACTGAAACCTTTCTCATTTCTTCCCTTCCTCCCTCTCTCTCTCTCTCTCTCTCTCTCTCTCTCTCTCTCTCTCTCTCTCTTTCTTTCTTTCTTCTGAGGCAAAGTCTCCCTATCCAGTTCAGGCTGGTCTGAAACTCTCTATGTATCCCAGGTTGGCCTCAGATCCATAATCTTGTTGTTGCCTCTTGTCTTAGCTGCCCCACTCCTAGAATTACATGTGTATGCCATTACATGTGTATACCATTACATGTGTATACTTGGGTTGTGTATTGGATTTCTATAACTCATTAGTTCACTCAGCACACATGAACTTGATACCATTCTATGTCTGGAGAAGAAACTTGTGAGCACCACAAAGCCACTACTCTCCTGGACTTTACATACTGAAAGGTAAACAATAAAAAACCAAACAATAAATATAAACACTAAACAAACCAACAGGGAAATATACCAAGTAAATGGCTAGTACTATATGGTTCTAAATTATAGATGGAACAGGAAGAGGAGGGCTTTAAATGGGGTGCGCCAGGAAGTCTCTCTTAAAGCATGGATGCTCTGAGGCAGGAGAAAATAATTTGTCCTGTTTGAGCATCCAGAACTTGGCTGTTTAATGGACTGGATATGATAAGGACAGCTGATGGAAGAGGATGCTGAGAACACAGCAAAAGCTGACCTCACAAGCTTTATGGGCTGCCCAAAAGAGCAAGGATAATGTGTTTGGCCAATGAAAAGCCACATGGGATTTTCAGCCAGGTACTGTGTAATCTTGTTTACATTTGACTAATCCCACTGTGACTACTTTGTAGGGAACAGAATTTATGGTACATGAGCAAAAGTCAGAAGACTCTCAAAGATGGTACTGGTCTCTGTAATGCTGTTATGGACTTGAGCTTGGGCTCAGGGACTGAGAAGTATTCATAGTCAGAGCACATATGGTTTTATCTCATTTCCTCCTAATGTTGTGGGTTAAAAACTCTCCAGGTTTCAGTCTTCAATTGTGTGTGGTGGGATATGTCTGTAATCATGTCTGTAATCCAAGCTTTTGAGAGGTTGAGACAGAAGGATCATGAGTTGAAGGCCAGCATAGGTTACATAGTAAGTTTGAGGTTAGTATGAATGAAATAAGATCCTACCTTAGAAAATAACAAATAAGAAAAATAAGAAAGGCACAATAAGAAGCTGATCCCTAAATAAACAGTGATAAGTTTATTTTATGTGCAAATGCCTGAAGATTCACACACTGCAAAGTCAAAGCCATTCTGTAGATCTTTCCCACACACCAGCCTGGGGCTGCCTGCTTTGAGAATTCAGCCATCAACACCCAGCTCTTCTGAAGAAAAGTCCCAGGAGACAATCAGAATTTCAGTGACTGAATAACTCCACATGCTGGACCCATGTGTACGCTGTCTTCTGCTCCCATGGTGAAGTTTTAAGCTATCCATAAATATTTGGAAAAAGTGCCACTAAATTCCCAGGGCCAAGGAAGGGTCAGATCTTGTGTTGAGAGCTGGAAGAAATATTGGTTTTCATGGAGTCATGGTCTCTCACTATGACTGAGAATGCAATGGCTGGAATAAGAATTATCTAGACTTGCTTCCTCTGTGCTGTGTGAGCACATAACTATCATAAGCCTCAGTTGTCATATCTGCAATGTAGGACAATTATAAAAGCATCTCCTAGGAAGTCTCAGTTAACATTAGTAAAGCACCATGAGAGAATGGAAGAAAAATATTATTGTAAAGGTACTTTGCAGTCTCAGAACAATAGGTCAGACTGTTTGATTCTTTCTGAGACCCATATATGATGCAATAAACCTGCTGTGTTAGGACTTTATTTTCTGTGATGTTCTGTGACACTGTCCTAAGAAACATGAACAAACATCTACTCAATCCAGATAAGGAATCAATGACAGACCAAAATAGGGTTACCACCAAAGTCCAACTTGGTGAACCAACGAGTTTTTTTGGATTTACTTAGAAATGTGGATATTATCTCCCTTGGCAGGTTGTATAGCAGTTTGCTCAAAGAGTAAAATCTTTCATCCTGGTAAAAACATAACAAGACAGAAAATGTTTGCAGAGAGGTGAAATAATAGGTTGTTCTAAGAGGAGGCGAAACATTATACCTTTCAAGGAGCTCTTTAAGCCCAGGAAGTAAACAACTCAAATACTTCAGGAAGTCCCTGAAGCTGACCAGATTCACTATACCCCTCCCATTCAAGAATACATAAATAATAAGTACTGCTGAGGGACACTCTCTGACTTAAATGAGCAGAAATGACACAGACTGCTGCATCATCAAAGCATAGCCTAGCATGGATGCATATAACTCATGAAAGCTGGAAGCCTGAAGCTCACTGCACAGTCTGTTGGCAGTTCAACAGATTGGAGAATATTATTTCTTCATAGTTCAATTGGTCTGAACCCCTTATGGACAGCTCAGCTCTTCTACATAGCTCAGGTTGTCAGAGAGTGTCCCTCAGCAGTCCTTATTATTTATCTTTCCTTGAATGGGAGGGGTATAGTGAACCTGGTCAGTTTCAGGGACTTCCTGAAGTATTTGAGTTGTTTACTTCCTGGGCTTAAGGAGCTCCTTGAAAGGTATAAAGTTTCGCCTCCTCTTAGAACTGAAAGGCCCCCGAAGGGAGACCCTCACTCGGGTCTCTGAGATGGTGTGGACCCAAAAATACTCTAAAGACCATCTTGCTGCAAACACACACGAGGCAGGTTTATTTCGGAGCTCAGGGCCGATTCATGCCTCACGCAGGAGGTAGAGGAATCGACCCCAGGCCTAAAAGCTTAGGGTTAATATAGGCAAAGGCCCGGGGGAGAGGGAGGTTGTGGTACAGTCACACACAATTGGTTGTTTCAAATATCTGCAGTTTGTGCAAGCAAATTGTGGGCAGAGGTTTTACTAATCTCACAGGAACAGTCCCTGGTTCCTGTGGCCTTGGGACCCAGTGCAGATGTTTATCTGAGCCAACAGACCATCTGGCTGAATTTAATTCGCAAGTCCTTGGGACCTTTGTTGGGAGTTTTTCCAGAGGAGGCTAAGTCAAACATCACGGGAACAGATTCATGTTTCATTATTGTTCTCGTTCTCAAGGAATTTATCCTTGAGCATCTTCCCTATCTCTTATAGCTGGCCAATTCCCGGAACACTCAATTGACCTCTGTTTCTCCAGCTCTGCATCTTTTATGATGGCCTTGGGCTAGCGAGTATGCTGACCTGTATTCTTAACTACTTGTATTTGTGAATTAAGGCTTTCTTCTATATTAACTTAAAATTTCTTCTTCAGAACAACCTATTATTTCACCTCTCTGTAAACATTTTGTGTCTCTTTATTTTTTTCCAGGATGAAAGGTTTTACTCTTTGAGCAAACTGCTATACGACCTGGCAAAGGAGATAACATAGATGACATAAAGGGAGAGAGACACATTTTGGCTTACAGTTTTGGAGACTTCAGTTTACTGTTCTCAACTTTCTTTGTTTTGAGCTTGTGGGAAGGCAGGGTGTTATGGTAGTAGGTAGGGCCCTGTGGAGGAGGAAGCTGCTTATCTAAGGGTAAACAAGAATCAGAAAATGAGGAAAGTTCTAGGAACTACAGAGAGACTTACTCCTTCCACCTAAGCCCCACATCCTACCTCTTTCAGAACTTCCAAAACCTGCTCAGTTAGGAGGAGACTGAGTGTTCAACACATGAATCATAGAGAACATTCCACATCTAAACCCTCAGTGACATCATTCCTCCAGCAAGGCCACACCTCCCAAACATACCCAAATAGTGCCATTGACTTCACATCACATCTTGTCTCAAAATATAAGGTGAATGGCTCCTGAGAAATGGTACTCAAGCTTGATCTGTGGCATCTAATTGTGTGCTCGCACACATACACACCCACATACACACACACACACACACACACAGACACACCACCAAAATGATGATAGTATCACTGTGTCAATTAGACATAGTTGCAAATATAAGGTGATTCTGTTAATAGGAGTGTAAATTATTCACTTTAGTGCCTGGCCCCTGGTGGATGTTTTCACAGACATGGTCATTAATTATTATTTGGTAATTTCTACCATGGTATGTTGATTTTCATGGAGTTCACTCCTACGTAGCTGTCATACTTACAAAGAAGCTAAAAACTTGGTTCCTTTCAATAAAGTACTGGTAAAAGTCTGAGGTCGAGATGCATACTCTGCCATGGATAGTTTTTATTGTTAATTTGACACAAACTGTTACCTGGGAAGCAGGAACCACAATAAAAGAATTGCTTCAATCAGATTGGCCGGTGGGCACGTCTATGGGGGCATGTCTTGGTTTCCAAATGAAGTAGGAGGCCCCAGTCTACTGTGGACTTCATCATTCTTAGATATGTGTACAAGAAAGCTACTGAGCATAAGCCAGAGAGAAAGCCAGTAGTCACCATTACACTGCTGTTTCCGTTTCAGTTCCTGCTTGACTTTCTGTCCTGATTATAGACTGGAAATGTAAGCTGAAGCCATTTCATCTTTCTCAAATTCATTTCCATCAGGGTACTTTCACAGCAACAGAATGACACTACAGCACCCTGTTAGTTATTGAGACATAAACTAAGGATTTGATTCTGTTGTCTGATCAAAGAAGAACTAGGGATAGCTTATGGTTTGAGTCTGAAGTGTCTTTGAATCTTTAGGACATGGGACCAAGCTAGCAGAAATGGGTTACCGGGGATAGCCTTGAAGGTTATATCAATTTCTAAGTGTTGGCTTGAACTCTCTGCTTCCTGATCTACCTAGATTTAACATGGGGACACCACATGCACCTGCCACCATGGACAGATCCACTGTCCATGACTTCCTTACTATGATGGTCTACTTCTGAAACTACAGGCCAAAATCTTATCTCCTTTCAGTTGCTGCTGTCAGCCATGAGAAAAGTCAGAAACAAAAGCAGAGAGATGTAGCCTATTAATGAGAGCCTGCTACATGGTGGATGCTTCCTAAACATTGAATCATTTAATATGCCTACCAGCAGAAAGGATCTTTGCTTACTTGACAGTGTGTGTGTGTGTGTGTGTGTGTGTGTGTGTGTGTGTGTATGATATTTCCTCTAGTGTCAATTCCTCAGGAAACAGCTTCTTTGAGTTTTCAAACAGGGTTTCTTATTGGCCAGAAGCTTACCTAATTGGCTAGACTGGCTAACTAGTGAACCTGTGGATCTATCAGCCTCCACTTCTCCAATGTTACAATTACAAATTCATGCTACCACACCTGCGTGTTTTACATGAGCTCTGATAACTGGAGTCAGGTCCTCATGCTGCAAGACAAGCACCTTACTGACTGAGCCATCTCCCCAGTTCACTCATCTCCTGTTTGACAATAGTAGGACTGAGAGAAGTACTGTGACATACCCAACTTCACATCACTAGCCATTGGCTGTGCTGGTTTTGAGCTCAAAGAACAGAGAAAATGTGGCTCTTTGGTGGTATCGTCTTATTACACCTAGGCTACCCTGTCTTGCAACTTTTGGTGAGGCCCTTTTCTAGGACTGAGTTGAGAGCTCTGAAACTACAAGCAGAGGCTTGCTGATCACAGAGCATCTTGTGGCAGTTGGCCCAGCCCTTGCTGTCCTTAAGAACAGTGGCACAGCCAATGTCTTGACCAGTGGCCTAGAAAAACAGAGGGGTCCTGCTCTGGGCCTCTGGGTTGTTTATATGAAAGTGCTCATACCGTGCCCCTGGGATGCCTAAAACCATAGTCGGCTGTGGAGAGAAAATAGCATCCAGTACTCCATTTCTGGTCACCATCCGCACACATTCCAAAAGACAAACAGTCCATTTTAGCTCATGAGTATGTTAACTGTGAGATGTGGCAAACCAGCCTTGCTTGTTGAGCATTCTCATTCTTCTTACAAGCTGTTGGTCCAGAGCCTGTCTTCTTCTTCTTTTTTTTTTAAATATAATTTATTTATTTTTTCAAATTATAATTTATACTCATTCACACAGGGGTCATAAACACAGAAAGGCAGGATGTGGGGAAGGGGATGACACTGGAGTGTGGGTGTTCAGGGGGAATACAGATATCTTTCAGAACAGGGTATCAGCTGGGTGAGGGTTCAGGGGACAGGTCGCTATGCAGAGCCTGTCTTCAAAGAAGTTCTGAATTCTAGGTCTTTTGTCTGCATGGCCAGAAAGCCAAAGTGGATGAGGTGATGTGCAGACCTACCTTTGTAACAGTGAGAATAATACAATGACTTGAGTCTTCTGACATAAGAGATTGAATGAGGAGAGTTTTTTGAGTTCTTGCTTAATGGAAACAGCTACTTTATTTCTCAAGTCTTGCGAGGAGCCAAATTCTACGAAAAGGTCTTTATTCACAGTTCATGCATTCCTTCATCCATCAAGTACCATGGATATCTACCATGGTTAAGCAATTGGCTGTCTAGGTGGTAGGGTAAATTTGATGTAGTTCCTATTGCCAGAAAACAGATGGTCTAGCTGGGGAAGTGGTTTCATTAAACTACTCTATAAACACATCTAAAATTGCAAATTATTATGAAAGAAAATACATGCTTCAAAGAACGCATCTAATAAGAGGGACTGACCATAATTCTCACTGTAGGGTGCCAAAGATTTTCAACAAAGAAGTGCCATTTAAATAATACAATTGAGATGAAGGCGGGCTGACCAGATAATTCAGGAGCATAGGCAAACGCAAATGTTAAAGATAACGAAGCTTGTCTGACAGTGAGAAGATTACCATGATGGACCATTGAATGCAAATGAGAAGGTGGAAAGAAAAGTGATTGGTGAGGAAGCCAGAGTCAAGTCATGGGAGATTTTGTTACCAAAATCTTGAGTAATTGGGAGGCATCATAAAAATTTGATTGATGCTATAATGTGTTAATGCCTATATTTAGTGATGGATGTTATTTTTTTTTGTTGTTTGACATTTAGGACACTACAAAGGGACCAGATTTGTATTAGAGTTCATTAGTCAGCTTAGGTTATGTTATGTTGGTGTAAATTTCTAGCCTCATTTCTATTACTGGGATAAATACCCTGACACACAGAGTCTTTGGAGAAGAAAAATTTTATTTCACTTACACTTACAGGTTACAGTCCTTTTTTGAGGGAAGCCAAGATAGAAACTGGAAGGCAGGCCTGCTTGCTATTTCACACATCAGTACTTCTGACAAAGGAATTCCCTTCACACTCAAAAACACACAACAGTAGCTATGAAGGGTGTTGCTTGTAAGCTGTTAGGAATGCTCATGCCAAGATAGCTTTGTTATACAGTTCAGGACCATTTGCCTAGGGAATGGTGCTACCCACACTGGGTTCAGTCCTTTTGTATCAATTAACAATCAAGACAGTTTTCTTCGGACATACCCACAGACCGATCTGATTTAGGCATTTCCTTAACTGTGAATCTCTTCCCAGATGATTCTAGATTGTGTCAAATTGTCAGTTAAGTTAATTGAGACAGGTATTATATAACCTTGACATCTCAGTGGCTTACAAACTAAAGTGCTACACTGCTAGATGGATCAAATGTGTTTCTGTCCCTCACCATCTCTGCTCTGGGCCTCAGGATGATGGAGGAGCAGCTCCTTTTAGACAAAAGGAAAGAAGACAGAGCCAAGCATGAGCTGATTATTTTTATTATTTATTTTAACTATTTCTTTTATTTTTTGAGATTATGATATAATTACAACATTTTTCACTTAAAACCCCATGATATGCAGTTCTTTGCTCTTTTTCACATTCATTGTCTATTTCATTAATTGTTTTACACAAACACACACACACACATACACACACACACATGCACACACGCATGCATAAATACAACCTTCTCAATCTTCATACTGTTACTTGCATATGTTATTTAAGGGCTGAGCATTTGGTGTTAGATAACCAATTGGTGAGCTTTTTTCTTGGGAAGACCGTATCTCTTAGTGTTCTTTAGTTGTTTGTAGGTTTGTGTAGGTTCAAGGCCTCCTGAGTGCCACCAGACGCTGTCCATATTAGTATGTATATTGCTGTTGTCTGCATTCAACTCACGTTTAAGTAGTCATGTTGGTGAGACTTTATGAGTGTAGCCTTTAGGTTAGTGTTCACCTTTTCCTTGATCTTGAACTAACCAGGGATGACGAATGGTCAGAATTTGCTTAACGATCTGATGTTAAGGAAAGTTCTCACCTGAGTCCCTGAATTTGACCCTGTTCAGTGGTCTATGGTGCTGGGGAAGAGATAAGGAGAAAGAGTTGACTTCAACTGGGTAGCAGTTTTGCAAAAGGAGAAAAGAGACATTTCAGGTCTCCTGTGATTCTGAGGAATTATTTTGAAAGAAGCTTGTAAAGTACATTTTACAAGGGATATCCTTGGACCCTCAGTCAAATTTAACTTTATCCTCCAGCTGCTTGTGATAGGGAAGGAATGTATGTATTTATGTAACTCTGTATTCACAGGTGTCAGCTTATGGCTGCAGTGATGAAGTTGGGTGAATGTCACTGTAATAGAACATCAGGTTACCATGACAGCCACATGCGTTTAGGTGCCTATATTAAGTAGCTCAGTGGTGTTAGCATTGAGGGCATGACGTAGGTGTGAGCCAGTGCAGGATGTGAACATACAGAAGAATAGATCTCAACCTTCCTAATGCTGTGACCTTTCAGTACAGGTCCTTGTGCTATGGTGGCCCTCAACTATACAATTATTTTTGTTGCTACTTTATAACTGTAATTTTGCTACTGATATGAGTCATAATGCATATATTTTTGGACATAGAGGTTTGCCCATGGAGTCACCAACCACAGGTTTAGAACTGCTACTAGAGATGGAGGCATGACAATAGTGGATCGCCGTGAGCAGCAAAGCAAGAGCTTGGCCTTGTTCAGCCACCATTAAAAGCATTTAAAAAGTGTTCAGGTCCACCAGAAGAGGGGAATCAAAGTCTTTTGGTAAAGGTAACTAAGCATCCTCATATGCCCTTTGGAGAACCTGCCAACACTGGTGTGACTGTGGGTGAGAGAAACGTGGAGAGAATCTGGTTCAGATTCAAGATAAACAGCATGGCCTTTTTTTTTTTTTTTTAAAGAAAACCTGCCATATCTCTACGTGATGTTGCCATGGAAAGAACTATTTTCATCCATTGTGAGAGCAGAAAGCTGCATCAAACAGAAAGAAACATTCAGGATGCGGGCTTGAACTATCCTTGGGCTGCCCTAACTTAGCAGCATTTTAGTTTCTTCATGTTTATTTGAGAGGAATGAGAAAAATGAAAGGTCTCAATGACCTATTTCTTCCATTTTCCCATTGAGTGTGCAAACATGCCGAAAATCCATGGAATGGAGGACACTGGCCAAGTAAACAAGCACTTGCTGAGTGCAGAGTGGCCCCTGGGTGGCACATTTACAACCGGAGGACTGTCACCACTTTCCCCTCCCATTCTGTCACCATTTTTGCTTGGTTTTGGTCATCTCATTTCCTGTCCATCACATGAATCCACTGCAGGTATATTTCAGTTGTTGCTATTGACGTTTTAAGGGGCCTCCTTAGGTGCCAGTAGATTCTGGAAGACTTCAGCAAGGACATACAGAGCTTTCCAACCAAAACACAGTTTTAAAAAGAAACACATTCATAATGTCAGAATAAGGAGAGTGGAGTCAGAACAGCAATGCTGGACTCAACCTAGGTGTCTGATAAAATGATTAGTTCCTGGGGTGCTGGTCATGTAATGGGCTGGAGCAGGAACCAATTAGAACCTTTGACCTCTGGGAACTGAAGGCTCCTGTTGAATGCACCAGAGTTTAGGGAAGAAAATAATATTGTGTTAGGATGTCTGGCTCCTCAATGGCCCATGGTCATAACCTTAAACTTGACATCGTCCTTGAGGCTGAAGAAGGGGTGTGTTGTTAGTTCCAAGCAGCAAAAGCTTGAGGCATGGGGTATTGTTTTTTTCTGAAAAACTTTAGAAGTTCAGCCTGTGAAGAGCTCATCTAAGAGAACCACATATGCCATCCCAGTGTTATTTCCCGCTTGTCTTTTGTAGTTGCTCTTCACGGTTCACACTAACAAACATAGGCTTGAAGGGCAGAGGGCACAGGCTGGAAGTCAACAGCAAACAATTCACTTCACAGTGGGAACTTGGAGTGTGATTATATTCTCATGGCTGGTGATACATCTTCTTAGAGTTTTGTGGAAGACATGAGCCACATGGAGATGCTTCCTCAGGATAAGTATAGACAACAAGATATGTAAGTGGCCCCTGAATTCCTGAGTAGTGTTAGAATGGCATCCAATTTCATTTAATGCTCACTTGTTGAGCACCTACTATGTGTCAGGCAAAATGAAAGTCAGCAGAATGTAAAGCATGTAATCTGTCTCCTGAAGAACATAAGCATGAGGTTGTCATTAATGTCAGAGTCCTATCACATAGAAGGTGCTAGACTGAAATTCTTTGTCTCATTTAGTTCTCAGCGAACTGGTAGCAGCTGATGTTATTATCATCCCCATTTTCCACATGAAGAAGTAGGCTCTGAAAGGCTAACGTCTCCTAAGTACCCATATTAGCAAGTGTTGGAGCAAAGGCTAAACGTGGACTGGTTGTGTTCAGGATGTGTGCTCTATCTACTCTCACAGAAGAGATGGGGATCAGGGAAGCTATTGTAAGGAGGCCACAGTGGCCTTGGAGAAGGAATGTGACTTATTGGGTAGTTCTGACAGGTGACAGTAGAGAGCATGTCTGCCTTCGATAGAGGAACGGCCTCTGCAAGGGAATGTAGCTTATGCAAAGAATCTGTTGTAGGGGGGCAGGAGAGATGGCTCAGTAGTTAAAAGAACTTTCTGCTCTTCCAGAGAATCCTAGTTTGGTCCCCAGCATGAGAACTGGGTGTCTCACAACTGCCTATAACTCTAGATACAATGACTTCACACACGTTACATGTGCACATGTACTTAAATAAAAAATATAAGTAGGTGTTTCTAAAAAAAAGAGTCTGATGTAGTTCAAACAACTGTGAGAAGCGGTCAGAGATGATTGATTTATGTTTACAACAAATATTTGAGGGCTAGTAGCTGTGAGAGACTATCTTTCGGTGACCATCTATTGCTGACTATCTATTGATAACTAAAGTTAGACCAGGGCCTGGTATTTATGGAGTCATTTTTGAACCGGGCCATGTACATGTCATTAAGCAAGTATCAAATGGAAGTATGATGAGAAATCAGAGTGATAACTCTTCCTTATAGTCTGGTGTTTGGATACTTAGTTCATGACTGGTGCTGTTTGGGGAGGCATTGTGAGTGAAACATTGCTTGAAGAAGTACATGATTGGGGATAGGCTTTCAGAGTTCAAAGACTGTTCCCAGTTTTCACTCTGCTTCCTGTGTGTGGTCAGAGATAGGAGCTATAAGCTGCTATTCCAGCTCCCTGCCACCACCACCCCTACCATGCCTTTGCTCTATCATTGTGGATTCTACCCCTCTGAAACTCTAAACCCAGCCAAACCCTTTCATCTATATGTTTCTTTGCTCATGACATTTTATCACAGCAATAAAAAAGTAACTCATGCAGAAGGCCTCGTGAAATTCATGGTGGGCCCTGACCCCTTTGACAAAGTAACACTCAAGTTGAGATCTGAAGATGGAGACTGAGAGAGGGTGCAAAAAACAAGTATGTTGAACAGCAAGAGTGAAGAACATACAGAAGGAGCATACAGAGGAAGAGATTAAGCCTCAATCAGTGTTCATTACGTGTGTTGCTATGTTCATTTGTGTGATTGTTGCAGAGGGTGTGATATGTCATGTTTCCTGAAGACTCATGCAGGAAAGTCATGATTTCACCCCTGTGGCTTCTCACTTTCACAAAACCACTCAGGTACCAGGCCCCACTCCTTTCCAAGCTCTCAGCCAACTAGGCATGCTTGATTATGTCAAGCCCTGTTGCAGTGCTCCTGCTACATTCATTCTGCTGTGACCCCACCCCAACCTTCCCTATCAGGACTTGTGACCTTCTAACCAAAGGATACAATTTCATGCTGCTTTTTTGCTTTCACTGGGGCCATGGAAAGTAAAACTTTGTTAACAGTCTCCCTGCATTGGGGAAAGTTTTCTCCACTGAGATCATCTCAGGCCTGTCAGCTCTCATTAACAAAACATGATGTCTTTTTGCAATCCACCCACCCTGCTCCCAGTCTACCATTCTTGGAATGGATTCTTATTTAGCTGAGAGAGAAGACATTGGAATTGCACAGACCTCTCAATTGACTCCTACCTGCCAAGGAAAAATCACCAGGAATCAAGAGAAAGGGCCAGAGCCCAGTCACAGTTCATCTCCAGCTCTTCTGTGTCCTAGGTCTTGTCAAAGGACCTCCTCTTCTTTGTCTCCATCATTAAACTCCCCTCTTTTCTTCTCTGTCATTGGAGGTCATATGAGCCAGATCGTGATGAGTGTGTGATCTATTGCTGACCGATACTACCTTACTAGACTTAGCCTGTGTAGGAAGGATGGGCAGGTAATCTGGGTGAGGCTATATAGCCTGGTTTTGTACTGGAAGATTGAGGAAGAAACCCCTCTTTCTGTTGAGGTCGAGGGGCTGTGAAGGTTGTGGACTGCAGTTGTTAGGGGATTGTCTCCTTTAGAGTTGAGAGATGAACTGAGACATTGCTGAAAGTTTGTTTTTCTTTCAATTCAAATTTTGAGATCTTGACAATGGGAGTGCACTCTGAGACATGCATTGTGGGGTGATTCAATCTGTGTGAATGCCATAGAGTGTGCTTATAAAACTTGAGGCAGCAATGATGCCATCTTATGAATCCACTCTTGGAGTTGGATACCTGCATATGTTGTTTGTTGTTGAGCAAAATATCACCTAATGAAAAGTTGAAAGCAGGCAAGCATGGATTTCTCTGTTACATGACCCATTAAGCATAACATTCTTTTCTGAAGCCAGTGTGAGTTCTCTTTCTTTCAGCTTACACCTGTTTCTGATAGCGTCTTCCTCCAACTTAGAAAACCCATTGAACACCAGATATATTATCATGAGAGTAAACAGTGGCCAAGGTTTTTCTCCTCTTTCTACCCCTTTCCTGGCCATCAGAACTTGTGAGATGTTCAGCACTGGATTCTCCATGGAATCCAGGTTTGGATTCAAACAGAGCTGTGTTTAAGAGTCATTAATATTTACTTATTGTGTGCCAGAGTTCATTATCAGTGTGCTATCACAAGATACCTGGAACCAAGCAGTGTATGAAAAATAGAAGCTCATCTGATTCTCAGTTCTGGAGGCTAGAAGGTCCAAGGGAGTGGAGCCAGCATGTCCTCAGCCTCTGGGGAGGGTCTTCCTGCCTTAACTTTTTAACAGTGTTAGCTTCATGTGGTGATAGAGAACAAGAGAGCCACACAGTGCTTGCTTTTATAGCACAACCACCCTGTCAAGAACTTATGAATGGATAGATTCATGAATTTAGAGCAGAGCTCTCCTGACCTACTTACCTTCAGCAAATACGGTCATAGTGAGACGTCAATGTAAAGTGCATATGGAGTGCTTTACATACCAAAGCCTCAGTCATTCTCTAACCATCTATTCTATGCTTTCACATACCCATATGAGCATCTGGGAGGTCTTTAGGGCCAGCAGGAGAGAGAGAAGCTACTTCAGGGGTTATGAAGGGCTGACATTTGATGCCTTCATCACAGAGAAAGAAGGAACTCTGGGCTTCCACCTAGCGTTTCTAATAATCATGTAGGGTTTTTTTTTCCATAAATAGTTTTAAAAAGAAAGCAAAATGTAAGAATGTTTGAGTCCCATCCAAGAATGTATGCTATGTTCTTTAAAAGGGAAACGTCAACAGAGAGTTGGGTGACAACCAGTCTCATGCCGACCTTTCCAATAAAGCAGGGGCCATTCCATGGAAACTATTTATAAAGACTCTTATCTGAGGGAAGTTAATTCTAGGTTTTCTTCTAATTCAGAGGACAGCAGGGTCAACTCGTTAGATGCTGCAAGACTTTTGGAATGAGCATTGTGAAAGTTGGAAGGAAATAGTCATTTTTTGTGGGAGCACTGTATGGGTGGCTATAGTGAGGCATCTGGGAGTGTGAAATACCATGGTTCACACTCTACTACCTCTTGGCATGGGGTTATATTTATGAGTTAAGACCTCAGTTTGCTTATCTGTAAAATGGGCATGAAGATTCAGAGCTCCCTAACAAGATAGATGTGAGGACTGAGTCTATAAGACACACTTGGTACTGTGAGTGGTTTACAGGAGGTCTTCACTGTGTGTTGAGGGCTTTTCATTTTCCTTCTCTCCTTTCTTCTCCTTTTCCTTCCTTTCCTTCCTTGTTCCTCTCCCATTCATTCTTCTCCTTTTTAAGTACCCTCATGTTTTCTGTGGCTGTTTTGGCCATTGCTTCTAATCTTGCTCCTTCTCTATAGCTGTGTTGAGTTTGTTATCCCTGGCACTGTACTTCCAACATCATCCATCTCCACACTCTTTTAACTACAAGTGCCTCATTCAGCTCATTCTATAAATGGGAAAAGGACCTGTCTAATGGTCTTGCTGTCATGGCGGGAACACCTCCAAGAGGGAGGGATTACATAGTAAATTCAGAGGTCAGAGCAAGAAGGTGGTGGAGAGAGCCTTTGTCCATCTGTAAAATCTTTCTTGAGGTAATTACCTTAAAATTTTCCTGAGCTCTACTTTAGCGTCCTCTAGATGAACACCCCCAGTGATCTAGAGACCTCTTATTAAGGGCCACTTTTAAACACAATACATCTAAGACTATACTTTCCATGCATAAACCCTGGATGACAAATTCACGCCCTATGCAAACCTTGGTAGTGATGGTGAGGACTCATGGGGCCTGTTGGGCCTTGAGACCATGCAGACTTAGTGACCATCTTTGTGGCCTTGGGATGGTGACTGAATTCTCTGAGCCTCCTCTATTGGATTAAATGAGTGCACAAATATCCAGTGCCTGGCTGACCGCAAGTGTAAAGTCAGGGAGAGTCTCTACATACTGGAGGAGGTATTGAGGTAGAGTGCTTAGAGTATCTTGCTCATGCTCCCCAAAAGCATAAAGTGGGGTTGCAACCTCCTTCAGAGCCCTCCTTGATCTTTCTTTCTGTAAAGCCAGACCAGAGGGACACAAAGATTTCTGTGCATAGAGGCGGCGGCGACCTCTGAGTTTTTGGCCTGATCCTTTTACTCACTCTGTTACTATGGGTACACTGAGCGAGAGCACCCAACATTGGCTTTGGAAAGTGCTCAGGGTTGTTCTATCCAAACATCACATAAAAGAAGAAAGTAAAGCCTGGGAAGATAATCTATTCAGACTAGAGGAGTAGTGATGGTGTGAATGGGTGGATAAGAAAGAATACAGACTCTGGATCCAGACTCCCAATATTTGTATATTCTTTAGCCCTGGGACTTCAGGGCTGTTGCTCAAGGTGTCTGTGCCTGTTTCTTTACCTGTATTCATGACCCCTGAAACACTGAGTAGTGTAGGGATGCCAATGAGTCAATGTGTGAGGTCCATGCTACCACATCCCACATGTGGTTAGCATCCTCTAATTGTCAGCCATTAGTATTATTATTAATTGACATAGTTTTGCAATCAAATCCTCACGGCATCCTTTTGTCTTGCCTATCCTGCTTTGCCAAGCCCTCAGGGCACCAGGCTGTCCTCATGTGCATCATTTCTAGATGCAGATCCCTAGATGCATAGATTTGCTTTGTTCCTTTGTTGGGCATGGACTCCACTGAAAGAGTAGGAAAGCATGTGGGCTGAAGGGCTTTCCATAGTCAACAAAGACCCCTTATTCCAGTGTGAGGGGCAGAAGCGGCGGAGGGACTTGGTGTCTGCAGAAGGTACATGTGGATGCAACCAAGTTAGGATCAGAAATAATTACTGCAATCACATGGAATCTATAAAGACATTTTTCCTTATCATGATTCTCTAAGCAAGATAATGCAACATCTATTTGCATAACATTTGCATTGTATTAAGTATTCCAAGCCAGGTAGAGATGAATTGTTGAGTATGGGAAGATGTGCATCTTTCATGCAAATATCTCCCATTTCACACAAGGATTTAAGTATTCCAGGATTCAGGTTTTCACAAGATACCCCTGAATCAGTCTCCCAGGACCACCAAGGGACAGCTGTGCTGTAGCCAGACATGTCTTGATATAAATTGATCTCTGAGGGCCACGATAAGGTCTAGGACAGCTCTGCAGTTCAAGCAGACACAAAAGAGCCAAGAACTGGAGGCAGAAGACTCTTCTTCCCCAATGGGAACTATAGGTTAGCATAGACCCTCCTGAGTCACGTGCCTATGGAGCCGTTCGGGCTGTAGACTCCATTGAAGGTTCCCCTAGAATTGTTCTTTCTACACCACAGAACAAATATTCCCAGAACTAGAAGAACCTATATTTATCAACAGAGATTTGGAGTTCTGGGTGGAATGGCCTCCCCTAACTAGGTCACTGAGCTGTAAGTAGAACCCAGTGGGTCTTAAATTGTCTTGCACTTTAAGTAAATTAACTGTAAATATCCAGACTGAAAAGATAGATCAGTCCAAAAAGTGCCTGCCTTGCAAACACAAGAAGGATGCTTGCAGCATTTGGAAAGCAGGGGCATGTGATCTCTGTAGTGCCTTGCCCAGTCAACATAACCTTCCTGCTGACTTCCAGGCTAGTGAGAAACTGTTTCAAAATATAAGGTTGGTAGTGGGTGAGGATGGCAGCCAATGTCTTTTGGCCTCCACATGCATATGCTCCTGCACACAAGCAAACACACATACTCACACATACATTAGAACATTTAAATAACCATGCCTAATCCATGGATTAAATTTCTCATTCTTGAAGAATGTACCCTTAATCACTAAAATAGCCTCATTCCGTGCAGGATGAGACAGGCAGAAAAATAAGGAGATGTGATATGGTTATTGAAACCTTCCCTTCCTCACACCAGAATAGCTTTTGAGCCCCCCATTGTCTCTTTAAATATCTTTGGTTTCACCTCCATGTGGAGGCTTTGGTTCACTGACCTGTGAAGATGGCCTACTCTCCTTTGCTGGTCTCTGCTGCCTGCCCACATCTAACTTCTTATCCACAGACTTGTGTCCTCTCATTTTCATTCCTGAGGTGGCCACCAAAACCTTCTGATGCTACCCCGTTACGCTGGGGAACGTCAGTCCAACTGACCTGCTTTCTCCCCTGCTTCCCTTTTGTCCCACTTGAGACCTGAAGCATGATTCCCGTTCTGTATCATCTTTGCTTCTCGCTGGGTGAGTTGGCTATAGCCACTTTAATGGCTGAAGTAGGCTGCACGGCTTCCGTGGTGACTCTAGTGTCTGTGCTTTTGGCCATCAGAAACCATTAACCTGTTTTGAACGATTGAAATGTATTTCATTGCTGGCATCTGCCATGGAGCCCTGAATCTGGTTCCAATGAAAGTCTGATTCTGGATAGTCTCTGTTCAGTGCACTTGATCATGGAGCCAGGAGAGAGCTGAAATATCAAGGCAGGAAGGTTCAACTAGTGGTGTCTTTTGTTTTACCTGTCAATCGTCCTTCACACTCTCTTCTTGTAATAACTTCTTGTCTCATGACATAGTCCCTAAAAGTCAATACTGAGAAGAGACTTATATTCAAATGAATTATTTCGGATGTGTTGAGAGTGTGGGGATGTAGCTTAGTTGGTAAAGCATTAGCCTAGGATGCACCTAGCCCTGGGTTCAGTCCCCAACACAACATAAAGTGGACATGGTGGTAGATGTCTGCAATTCCAGCATTTGGGAGGCAGAGGCAGGATAATCAGAAGTTCAAGGGCATCTTCTCTTTGAATGCAGAGCTGGTTAGAGGTCATCTTAGCCTACATGATACTTTCCCAAAGTATAGAAGAAAGAAGGCAGGCAAGGAGGGAAGAAGAGATAGATGGAGGGGGAGAAAGAGGATTAGAGGAAGGAAGAACCGGTAGAAGGAATCGGGATGTAAAATACCGAATATGAGTATCATTTTGGTCAAGTCCCACCCTCACCTGGAGGAGTTTTGGCATGTACACCAGGCCTGGATGGAGCCTGCTTTTGCTCTGGCTCACTATGTATGTGTACATACCTTGCAAACTCAGCTCTCAAGAGTCTCAAGTGACTCCAGTAGTCCAGGACTGTCCCCTGAAGAAAGTTTTGTGGATGACAATTGGTGGAAGCAATATGATTAAAAACAAGGTGGAAGAAGCAAAATGTGACTTCAGGGTCACAGGGATTCCAGGGAGTCTTGGTGGAGCAGATGGGGAATGTAGGCCTGTCTACTGCAAATCTTGGGTTTCCAATAAGAAGATGCCTCTTGTGTGCTCTGTTGGGTTCAGCATGAAGGCTTCAATCTCCACACTGTTGTTACTGGGGGAAAGGAGTGTGTTTCCTGTGTGCTGAAGGATATTTAGCAGTATCTCTGGCAATGACAACCCAACAATGTTCCTCAAGTGTGATTATCAAAACTGTCTTCAGGTAGTGCCAGGTGCCTCCTGATAGGCAAATCAAGATGTTCCCACTGGGAACCTCTGGTCAAGGTGACTTGCCTTCCCTGCAGAGGGTGAACTTCAGAGCCCCACGGGAATATCAAGCATTTGTGCTATAGAGTTTTATCAGAGTTGAAAGATCCATGGTTGCTGATTGGCTGAGGAGGCTCAATCTTGAAGACACTGGCTTTGAGTTTGCTTTCATACTGTAGATGCTCTGGTCACTGCCTCTTGAGTCCTTTTTATTTTTTCCAGTTTTCTTCTGACCCTCAGACTCAGTCACCCTATGTCCTTTAATAAATTCCTTCTGCTTCAGTCAACCCAAATATGTTTCTGTTGTCTCCCATGAAAGAACTTCACAGACACAATGATTAATCTGTTCAGTTTTATGGCTTGGTAACAGTCATCCAAGACCGGAAAAGCATCCAGACACAGAATAAAAGGGAGAACTCCACTTGACCATGGTTGCTTCTCCTTGTATCTAAGTTCTCAATCTTCCTATTTCCCATATTTGTATATGGTCTTTAGACAATTTTATTGTCTTTTGGGGGTGGGGAGAATCACTGAGTTAAATACAAGACTCAGCCACTTCTTTTTTGCATATGTGCATGATGTATGATGTATATGTGTGTGCATGTGTGTATGTGTGTGATGTATGTTACATGTGTGTGCATGCAAGTTTGTGTTCATGTGTGTATGCATATGTGTTTGTGTATATGTGTGTGTATGCCCACGCACACACCTGTGTTCATGCACACCAGTGCCTGAGTATATAAATCAGAGAAAAACACGGAGTATCTTCTATGGTTGCTTTCTACCTCAGTTTTTGAGTCAGGGTTTCTTCCTGAATCTGGAACTCATTCATTTGGCTAAACAGGCTAGCCAGCGAGCCCCATGGTTCTGTCTGCTCCATTCTACCAGGAGTAGGATTACAGGTACACACTACAATGCTTAGATTTTTGTGTGAGTGCTGGGACTTGAACTCAGGTCCTCCTGCTTGTGTAGCAAACACCTCACCCATTGAGCCCTCTCCTAGCCTCTCAGTGATCCTCTTGTGGAAAGCTCTTTGCTTTGTGCCTTCTCTGGGTATTGGTAGTGGGACTATCTATTGCCTTGGGAGTCATCATCTCTTGAGGAGACACAGTCCACATTTCTCTGTGTTTTCATTTGTGTGTAGCTCTTCCTCTCCAAAAAAGGAATTGTTCTTATTTTTTTTCTGGGTCTTGGAGAGCTTCCATTCTGTTTTTCCTGGAAAGCTATCTACAACGCTGGAGTTGTTCCACTCCTGGGGATGGGTAGCAGAGACCGTTCTTGATGTTGGTGATGGGTCTACCAGGGTGTTTGAAGCCTAAACAATGAGTCCCCATGTCCATTGCAGCACACTGCTGATGTGTCCCCTTCACTTAACTATGATATGTAGCTTTCCAGCTTCTCATGGGGCTTGTCCTCCACCCAAACAGAAGAAGTAGCCTGTCAGTCTTCAGGAAAACATCAAATCCATATGTTGGAATCGCTAGGAGACATTTTAGTTCATTGAAAATAGTCTTTGAAAACTTTTCATTTAGAAAAAAATTAAAAGAATGTCTATTTCTGAAACTAAGAATTTTATAGTGTTTTTCGTACCTGGATGCTAGGAAGGGCTTAGGTATATTTGTTGCTACTCGTAGATTCTGGGTTCTCTATTCCACTATATATGATATTTCTTAATTCCTTTTCCTTGTGAGAATTCATTAATGCAGCATTTATTTTATTAACAACATTAGGCTCTTTTAAAAACATAAGCTATTTCAGAACTCTTTTCTGGGAGGTATAGAGCACAGATTGTAAATACTATTTAGTCTATTGTTCCTACCAAGTCAGTGCTATCCACCAGCTGCCTTAGATATTCTTCAGCTGATTCTACTTCCCTCTTTCTATCTCCTTGAGCATAGCAGTTGGACCAGCCCCAGGCACAGGGCAGGCACTCACTCACCACTTGATTATGCTTGCTAAGTTTGTTCATACTTGGTCCTTTGGTTTAGAAGTGGTCATGAACTAGGATACTTGGTTCATTTTAGAATAAGAGAAGGAGCAATTGAAGCAAGGATCCTAAATTGGTAGCATGGGCAAGGGTTGTCACAGTTATGGATGTGTTGTATTTCTGTTTTGTTTGGCTGACCTAGTACTTCAAGAGGTGACATAGCAAGTCAGGGGGTAAACTTGGTTACAAACCGAGTAGTTTAGCTTTGCCATTGTTCTTTCTTTCAGGTTCCATCCTCCCCATCCTTCGTTCTTTGTGTTAGAGACATTTGGCTGTTTGATTATTTGCTCATTCCATCAGAAGGTAATGCATGCTTAAAAATTAAACACATTTCCCAGTTTTAGAAAACACCAAATACTACAGTCAATGCAGATCTCTAAATGGAAGTACTTATTTTAGCTATTTCTTGCTTGCTTGGATGGGAGAATTTTAAAAGGAAATTATCCAATTAAGTAATCCAAAGTCAGACTCGACGTTTACCACAGAATGCACAACATTTTGACTTTTGAAAAGAGTCAAATTTCCTTTCATTTATTTTTATCTTAAGTTATATGTCTGCATGTATATCTGGGGAGTGTTTGTGGGGTTGTGTGCACCTGTGTGAACACAACTGAAATTGCCACTAGAGGCCAGAGAAGGGCATCAGCATGCCACGAACTGGAATTACAGATGGTTGTGAGCTGCCACGTGAGTGCTGGGAACTGGATCTTACTCTTTTGTCAGACCAACACGTGCTGATAATCATTGAGATATCTTTCCTGCCCTGTTGAGTGAATGTTAAACTTCCCAGACTGTTAATATACACCGCAAAAGAGGAAGCACAGCTCACCAGGACGGCAGCTCTCCACTCCTCTGTGACTAGGAAGCACCTGTGTGCCTTGTTCTCCTCGTCATTTCTGAGTCCAGAGGTCCATTTTTCAGATGAGGTAATGCCTGAATCTTCCATGCCTAGCCTTCATGTAGGAAAGTCTAACACAGGTAGTCCCAGAGTCAGTTTACAAAATGCAGAAGGCAGGCCTGATCTCAGCTACCTGGAAAGAAGGTTGAGACAGGAAGGTTATAAGTTCAAGACCTACCTGGGCAACTTAGTGAGACCTTGTCTCAAACAAACAAGAACCCAAACCAATCAACCAAAACCAACCAACCAACCAAACAAACAACAAGTGGCTAAAGAACCCAAGATTTAACAAAATGGAGGGATGATAGCGAGAACTGAAGTTTTGAGAGTCTGGGCATGGATATCTTCTGGAAATGACACTGAAGATGTAGGTGTCTGGCTCTGCTCCCTGATGTTCTGATAGAGCAGATTTAGGACTAGGCCCAGGAACCTGCATTTGGATTAGTCACCTCAGGCTAGGGGTCGGGAGGACATATTTTGATATCTATGACACTGACTAATAAGTTTTCCAAGAACAAAGGACAGCTTGCTCATAACCTTGCCAGACTAGAGCAGTGACTTTTGGCTAGAGGAACCCCAGTGACTGACATGTTTACACCTAGATAATTTCATAGGCAGAGGATGCAGAAGATGTGGCTTAAAAAGGGGGTGTTATCAGCTGGTTGTTTAATCCAGTCATCTGTGCTGGGGAAGTCAGGGTAGCTTTGATCTTCTTCATGAGGTGTGGTATTATCTGAAATGAGAGTGCATGGGCAGACGACATAGCTCAGTGGTAGAGTGCTTGAATTTCTAGTTTCAATTCCAATCACTGCAAAAAAAAAATAAAAATAATGAATAGTAATCAAGGTGGTGGTCTATATTTGTGTGCAGAAGGGAGGGACTATTCAGAGTCCATGGGTTTACTATAGCAGAAAGTGAAAGGAATGTTCACTGAGAACTTACTGTGTACCAGATTACATTAATTTCATTACTTGGCCTGTTAAATGCTCACACTGACCCTGTGTGATGTATACAAGATGGGTATATATATATATATGCATGCACACATATGAGTATTTTACCTGCATGTATATGCTTGCATCATGTATATGCAGTACTCCATAGAGGCCAGAAGAGGGCACCAAATACCTTGGAACTAGAGTTAAAGAGTGCTGGGAACTGCCACTGGGTGCTGGGAACTGACATCTGTGCTCTCTCAAGGGCAGCCAATACTCATAAAGATAAGTAAACTGAACAGAAAGATACTGACTTCCTGTTTCTTGTCAGAATGACTTGATGTCTTTTTAGGTGGCAGTGCCTAAGTATGTGCCAGTGCTGTATACTACAGGAGCCCATGTGTAATACAGTCCTCCCCTACATCTTAAGAACGACTCTTTATCCTATTGGGCAATGCCCTGGTAACATGGGATCCAAGCTTTGCATTTTCCCAGTGTAACGCTCCCCCTGGACCCGGGCCAGTGCAGTTCCCAGATGACAAACTGTTTGCTCTGTGTTTCTGGTATGTGCCTGGTGTAATATTTACCAACTGGTCGACTCTGTGGACAGAACAAGCCCTGAGACTGTCTGTGTTTGCTCCACTGTGCTTCCTGGCTGGGACCATTTCCATGGTAACAGCCCTTCCTGTCAGCAGGCTTGAAGGAAGGCACAAAGGACCACACTGTTGGGAATTGCTGCCTGTGGGCTGAAGGGCTTCAGTTTTTCTCTTGGCTCCTTAGCAAGAGGAGTAAAGCCTTCTTTTGAGCATTTCCTCTTTACTTTCCTGTGTCCCGAAAGCGATCTTTTTGGGTTTGTGTTTTACATCCTGCAGGAAAGCTAGGTTCTGTGATTAACTGGTAGTGAGGAAGGTAGGGGGAAGGGGTGGGTGGGTAGAGAAATAAGGATGGCCCACAGAGGGATGTAATGGGATCCTGTGGTTTGGTTTTGTTTGATTTTGTTCACAGTGCAGCAATGCAAGTTTGACCTGCTGGATGCTTCTCTCTTCTGAATAGCTCACTCACCTTCCTGCCCTGTTTCTGATTTAGAAAGTTCCACTGGCATGGAATACTCTTCCTTAACCCCAGCTACACCCTTCCTAAACCTTCCTCTGGGCAGAAAGTCTGGTGTTTCTCTTATCCCAAGCTAAGCCTTGATTTCTTTATGGTGTCATTGGATGCCCCTCCTGTTCCCCACCACAAATAAGCCTAGTAGTGGCCTGTGGAGACCAAATACCAGCCACCTCTGTGGCCCTCCATCAACTGGTAGCCACTTGGACATAATAAAAACAAACAGGTGACATTAATTTTAACAGTATATTTTATTGAGCTAAATATATCCCAAATATTATCATCTCTACAGGCAAACAATATAAAAATATTTAACTTTCTCTCTTCCCACTGAGTCTCTGAAATCTGGAAGGTATTTTACACTTGGCACACATCTTGGTCTAGACTAGCCACATTGCCTAGTGGCTCCTGGCACTGGGGCTCGTCTGCCCTACAATACCTTTCTGACCTCTCCTGATGTTGCAATTTCCCAGGGTACTAGAAGCCCCAGATCCTGTGGGATTTCTGTATCCCTGTGCTCAGGTCTCAGCGGTCACCATTCTGGTTGCTTGGCAGTCATTTCTCTAAGTGGTCTTTACTTCATCTTTTAAGTGCCATGATATAAATTTTTACGTCACTTCCCCTGGACTCTCTTCTGTGCTCCCACACAATCTTTTTATCTCTGGGACGCAGCTCAAGTCTGTGTATCACAGCTCATAAGGTCTTCTCTGTTACAGGAGCAGGAGTCAGAACAAGCATATGCCCCACATCCTGGCCATTTTGGGGATCTCCCCAAGAGTGTTTGTCTGCATGAATGAGGTTCCTTAAGGCAGGATTCTGCTCTGTCTCACCACACCACTGCTGTCCTTCCTCTTCCTTCACCTCAGTGGCCAAGTGTGGCCCTAGGTAGACATTCCGTGTCTCTCCATGTTTTCTTTGTACCCTCAGGTTTGCTTACTTCCTGAATCAGACAAAACACACACAGAAGAGATCATACAGGCGTAGATACTTGACCAATGCAAGTATTCCACCCAAGTCTAGTGCAGTGAAATGATGGGTTTATTGGGGTTGCTTCAGGAACATGGCTGAGGAGTTACTTCCATGAATGATGAAGTCAGTGGTTAAGGACTCCAAAAAGCTGCATCCGTAAAGCTCCTTGCCCAACTTGGAGGTAGCTCCATTGAAGACAGGAGAGTCTTCTCTGACCCAATAATAATTTTCAGCCTGTATACTCTTGGGAGGTAGGACAGTCTCATAAATCTCAGAATTTTCTGAGTTTCTTGACTCCAGATTCTGATGAGTTGCTTTTATTGTAAACCATATTTGGTTTTACTTTTGTGTCACCTGCTTGTCTTTATGAGCACCATGTGTGTGCAGTGCCTACTGGTGGCCAGAAGAGGGCACCAGAATCCCAGAGACTGAAGTTACAGTGTGAGCAGTCATGCCAGTGCTGGGAACTGAACCCAGGTTCTTTGCAAGAGCAGCCAGTGCTCTGACCTGATGAGCCATCTCTCCAGCCATGTTCATCATTGAGCCTTGCAAGCTTCATTAGCTCATCCAGTTTCATGAATCTCCCATTGCCCTTTAAGCCGAAATACTGCAATTTAGAAGATAAATACACTACAGAGTCATGGTATCCAATAAGAAATGACATTGAGGGCTGGAGAGATGGCTCAGTGGTTAAGGGCATTGACTGCTCTTCCAGAGGTCCTGAGTTCAATTCCCAGCACCCACATGGCAGTTCACAACTACCTGTAATGACAGTTCCAGGAGATCTCGTTAACTTCTTAGGGAAATACCACTTCCTTCCACTAGCTGATAGAATCTACTGTTTAAAAATTGATGGTTAGTATAATGCGATGTAGGGGAAAAGAGATGCTTGTATTTGTTACGGTGACTTGTGGACTTGTGGGCACAGTGGCCTTCAGCAACATCCCTGGGGTATGTGTCATGGTTTGGACGAGAGTAATACAGACTCAATCCAAGGTCGGCCACTTCCTACCTGCATGGCATAGAGCAAGAAACAGTCTTTCAGCTCTCTGTGCTACTAGCTGTAAAGCTGGGGTAGCAACTGTGCCATCCTAGAGAGATATTGAAGATACATGTGCTTGGATGCCAGAGTTGCATTTGAACAACCAACCCCATGACTGGAACCCACCATCTTCTAAGTGCTTCTTTATAATGCCCTCTTTTAGCATTAAATGCAAAATACTTTTCTGTACATATTGTAGTTTAAAGACCCTTCCAGGGTTCAGTACAGAAATTCTTTAGCATCAAGGTTACCTGGTTTCCTCTCTTGGAATACAGCATGGTTTGTGTTTGGTGCCATCTAGTGGTTATATGAGGTAGTGGATGACAAAACTCCAGTTTTGTTCTTGTCTCTTCTTTCCTCTACCCTGTCCTAGCTTCCATCGGTTTGAACAGCCAACACACGACTGGAGCCCACCATATCCTAACTGATTCTTTTTAATGTCCTCTTTTAGCATTAAATACAAGGGAACCATAAGTAAGGGAAACCATGACTCCTTTCCTGACCTAGGTAATACTTTAGGATGGTTGTAACCTCATACTCTTCAAATTTTACCACAGGCAACTGAGTATGTGACCACCTAACATAATGGATATGACTCTGTGGCTAATTTAAGAGCATATGGCAAGATAGGCAGCCACATGATTGACCCAAAACAACAGTAAAGTGTGTGCGTGTGTGTGTATGTGTTGTATGTGTATGTATGTTTGTGGTGTGTGTGTTTATATGTAAGTAGTGTGCGTGTGTGTGTGTGTGTGTGTGTATGTGTGATATCAGCATTAGGCATTGCCTCCTTGGGAGCCGTCCATCTTACATGTTTGAGATGGTGTTTCTCATTGGCCCAGAGCTTACTAAGCAGGTCAGTCAGGCTGGCTTAGGTGAGGAGGTTCCTGTGTGAAACTACAGAAAGGGAAAAAGTGGCTGCTTCCAAAACAACCGTTCATTCTTGCAGCTGATATTGATTGAAGACTTACTCTGTGCCAGGCATAACATGGCTCCCCTCCGCTCAAAAAAGTTCTCACAGGTTGTCCAACCTGCGGGATTGTCCTTAACGCACTTGACGGAGGGATAGCAGTGGATAAAGTATGAGGGCAGTGGGACCGCTTGTTGTGGTTTGATTGGTTGACGCTAGGAAGATAGAATCGAGATGTGCCTTGATTTTGATCTTGGCAAAATGGCAAATGTCCTGCAAAGTGTTCACAGGCCTGGGTTTCCTCCTAATGTCTGCCACATAGGACTCTTGTAAGATCACAGCATTGATCAATAAGTGCTGTCAATAACATCGAGGGCTCTGTTCAGCATGCTCTGCTCAGGATTTTAGCCTGGAAAGACTTGCATCCAAGGAAATTAAGAAGCTCCGGGCAGCATGCAGGCTGTAGACACATCACAAATGCTGGCTTCTGTCTCCTGTCGAACTTTCAGGTGCTGTTTCCTCCCATCCTTGACTCTGTTCTCCTTCCAGCTCCTTCCAAGGTGTTTAAGAGGCTTGACCTTCATCCCTAGAGAGGACAGATTCACAGGGTGGGTGATTTGTTTGCTTCTAGAATCTGTACATTTTACTAGGAGAATTTGTATTTCGATCTAAGGGAATTCATTTACAATGGTAAAACATCAGACCGAAAGTCTGTGGGTAAGCTTTGCCAGCACAGACACTATAGTTTTGAGTGAGGGCTCCTATTTTACAACCAACACATTTGATTGACAGGCATGAAGGGGTTGCCACAGTGTCAGGGTGTGGTACATACATTGATGTTATAATTATTCCACATTCTGTGTATGTTGGTTTATCATCTGTAAAACCCGGACAGGATACCTGCTGGGCTTGCCTGTAAAACAGGGAGTGCAGCAGCGTGTGGACATGTGTGTTCAGCTCTTGCTGTGTGCGTGCTTAGCAAGCAGCCGACTATATCAGTCACGGTTCTCTTACTGTGATAAAATACCATGGCACAAAGCAAAAGAGCTTATGTTGGCTTATGACCCCGGAGGGGAAGTCCGTGGCTTCTAGAAAGGCATGAATGGAGCAGGAAGCTGAGAGGTTACATCTTATCTGCACATAGGAAGCAGGGGGCAAGCAAGAAGCAGACTGAGGCTACAAGCCCTCACAGCCTGTCTCTAATTCTGTTCTTTCCCCAGCAAGGCTGCACCTCAGAATGGGTCCATAACCTCCTCAAACAGAGCCTCCAAACTGGGATTTAAGTGGTCAAACACCTCAGCCTGTGGGCAATATTTCTTATTCAAACCACCAAATTCACTGATCCTTCCTGTCGCTCAGTGCATTTTATTTTTTCATACAGCAAGAGGATAGAACACATATTGGGATGGGAGAATCCAGCTACTGAACACCTTGAAGCAGTCAGCCTAGCAAGAAGGAGCCATGATTGATTTAACACTTGCTTTCATGTATCCTAAGACACAGGGATTGGGTGGGGTGGGGCTGCTGCACCTGAGGCCTTAAGGTCAGTACTTGGTGCTATTGGCCCTGATCTGTGTCCATTGTGGGGACAGAAATTTCTTTAGGCTTGCTGAACTACCCTCACTGTGTGTGTGTGTGTGGGGGGGCATATGTCGTCATGTATGTTGGCCAGATGATATTCAGCTGTCATTCTTCAGTCACTGTCCACCTTCCTTTGGAGACAGGGTCTCTTACTGGGCTGGAACTTGCCAAGTAGGCTAGGCTTGCTGGCCAGTGAGCCTTGGGGACCTACCCATCTCTGCCTGTCTAGTGACGGGATTACAGGAGCATATTGCTACTTTTGCTACTTTGGGGTTAAACAAACAAACAAACAAACAAACAAACAAACCAAACCAAACCACCACCACCACCACCAGGCTGTGAACTCAGGTCTTCCCCGAACTCAGGAGTTTTCCCACTTTTCCAACTGAACTATCTGCCCCCAGCCCAGCCCTCCTGTTCTTAGTGATTGCTCTGAGCATCACTGTATCTATTTAGTCCCAAGTCTTAGTTTTTCCTGGCATAGCCAATATATATGGGCGGCCTAGCTCCTCAGCAAGCATGGTGTCTATGCACTGGCTGGCCAGGAGTGCAGGTCATCCTGTAGCCACACAGACCTTTGGCCCATGGCCTTGGCTCTCTGTATCCTTAGCTGGCCTTCCTTCACCTGCCTCTTTGCTTGGCCCTTCCCATCCAATCATTGGTTTCAATCATCATCCAATCAGCATCTGGTTCACTTTCTCTTCTCTTCTCCCCTCCCTCCGAGTGTGTGTGAGTGTGTATGTGTGTGAGTGTGTGTGTGCTTGTGGGTGAACATGCATGTGAAGGATTTCTCTTCTTCCTCTCTTTTTCTTTCTTTTCCATCCTCATTCTTACAACCTTCCTATGCTCAATGAGGCTGCAGATTCCCCAAAATGTTCTTAGGCACAAGGTCGTCACCTCTTCTGATGGCCAATGCAACCCAGGATTTTTTTTCTGTGTTATTCATTTCTTAAATGTCCATCTGTCTTTGGAAAAATCTGTCATAAGCCTTACACACGTGTGCCCTTCTCACCTCTTCTCTATTTCGCCACCTTAATCCTGGGGGTACAGAAGCTGCCAAGATGCCTGGAAAAGGTGCTTCCTCTCATACTCCTCTGCCTCCTCCAGAGTTAAGCTCTAACCTTGGAGGGATTGTTAGGTCCTGAGAGATTATGAACATTCCAAGCCCTTGTTGGCAGGCTGGGGTGGTGGGGTACCACTTCCTGAAGCCTCTTTGAAATGTAAACTTGCTTTCTCAGCTGTAGGCCTCTCAGCTTGGAAGATAAATGCCTCAAATGGCAGCAACCCCACTTGAGTTCCCAGCCTGCCTTCTGACACATTCATTATATCGATTGCAGGCTGTTTGTTTGCCTTTGTGGCCACCTCTCCCTTATTGGCTTCTATTTGCTTTTCCTGCCCTCACAGCAACTTGAGCTCTGTCTGGAAACAAACTACAATTCAACACACCAGCAACACTGTGTGAGACCTGAAGCCTGCCTGCTTCTGTAGGGAGTGGGCTGGGGATGGGCTTGCAAAGGGAGTCTCCAATTCCAACTTCTTTTCTTCCGGTGAATTTTTTGGGTTCCTGTCGGGGGGCGGAGGAACAGCTGCCTTGGGTGTGAATAGATCTCCTAGCTAGCCAGATGTGGCAACATGAATCCTCCTTGAGGCAGGCACATTCTTCAAAGAAATAACTTAAGGCTCTTATTCATACAGGACCTGAGTGCAGCCCAACTCAAAACTGGAACGTGACTTAAAACACTGATATTTGCTTTGCAGTTTGTTCAGGGCACATGTATGTATGTATGTATGTATGTATGTATGTATGTGTATGCAGATGCATGTAAGTATCCATGTATATGTGTGTACATGCCTATGTATGAATGTATGAATGTATGTATGTATGTATGTATGTATGTATGTATGTATGTATGTATGTAAGTGTGTACATGCATACGGATGTGAGAGGACAACCCAGGGTGTCATCCTTAGGAAGACTATCTAACTCATTTGAGACAGGGTCTCTTATTGGTCTGAAGAATACTATTTAGACTAGACTGGCAGGCTAGTGAGCCCCAGGGATCCTCCTGCCTCTGCCTCCCTAGTTCTGTGATGTCAAGTACATGCAAGTACATGTGATATCAAGTACCTGGGTATTTTCAAATAGGTCTTGGGAATTCAACCCAGGTCCTCATGTTTCTAAGATGAGTACTTTCCCAACTGAGCTATCTTCACCTGTAATTTCTTTCTTTCTTTCTTTCTTTCTTCCTTCCTTTCTTTCTTTCTTTCTTTCTTTCTTTCTTTCTTTCTTTCTTTCTTTCTTTCTTTTTCTTTTTCTAAAACTCAATTATGCTTTTCTCTACTGAAACTTTGTAGATGACAGGGCTGTATCACACTGTCACACGTATGGCATGCCTGCTCCCGAGTCCCTGTTTGGACACCGGGGAAACTTTTGTCCTCCTTCCTCTTGATATATTCTCTGCTGCTGTTAACAGTAATGGTGGCAGATGTGTACGGAGCTTCAGATATGCTGGGAAGCAGCCAGGTTTGAGACCAAGAACTTCCAGGGGCTGATAAGGCCCAAGGCTGAGCCTGGGATGGAGGTGTGTCTAGAATGGCCAACAGAGGTTGCTCTGACGTGATGTTTAAGAGGATGGGTTCTACCATAGTCTTACCGATGGTGGTACTTTCCCACTGTGGAAGAGAGTTCTAAGTTAGCGCCTATGTGAACAGACACTGCAGTCAGCCACCCTGTGCCAAGTCCTGGAATACCACTGATGAGCTGGGTTACTTCTGACAGTAACTTGACATCTCTGTGCTTCATTTCCTTGTAGGTAAAATGTGGCTATGAAACACAGCCAAGTCTCTCTATTCAGAAAACTGGAAGTCTGAAATACTTCAAGATATTTTTATCACCAACAGGGCACCAGGGATCCTTGTCCCAGGAGTCGCCATGTCTTGCTTTATTTAGCAAATAATGGGAACAAATTCATAATAAATAGTGGAAATTAAAACCTAAGGAATACTTTCTCCCACCAGTAAAAATGTTCTCATTTTAGGCAAACAACAGCAAAAACAACAACAACAACAGCAACAACAACAACAACAAAACCAGCACATTTTGGTTTGAATGAGAAGTGTCCTTCATGGGCTCCGGTATTTAAAGACTCTATGCCTAGTTAGTGGCGTGGTTTGGGGAGTGGACGGGGCCTTGTTGAGAGAAGTACTTCAATGGGGCTGGCTTAGGAGTTAGCCTTACTTAGCCTTACTTCCAGGTCACTGTCTCTGCTTCTTGCCTGTGGTTGGAGATGTGATCTGCTCCAGGCCAGTTGCCATGCCTCCTCTGCCATTTTCGATTTTTCCCCTGGAACCGTAATCTCAAATAGAATCTTTAAAAAACACTTCTTCTTTTTGTAAATTGCATTGATCAGGGCATTTTTATCTCAACAATGGTTAGTAATGAATATAGGTTAGTTTTTGTTTTGTGGGGAGCTATTTCTTCCTTGCTGAATTTATATGACATGATGGATTGGGTAGGCTTCCTTTGGGTGGTTTGGGCCCCCATTCCTGGGGTGAGGTGCTCAGGGGATAGTTGGTACAGGGATAGAAAGAAGTACCAGCTCACAGCAGGTCCAAACTTGGCAGTCTTGAGAAAACTAGATGAAGCAGGTAAGGGGTCTTAGGCCTTAGGTCTTAGGTTTTACTTCACTGGAAACTGCCAGAGGCCAGACAGATGTTTGCAGCACAATTCAGACTTCAGTTCTGCCTGAACATCATCTATGGAAACCTCACTCCCAAGGCTGTGCATCTGAACCCCTGGGCACCCCCATTCCCAGGTGGCTCCCAGACCAGCTCAGGATGCTTCTCAGTGACTCCTGGGCTGTTGCTTCGCCAGTTGTCCTTGAGAGTAGACCTGAGGATCCCAGCTCTTCTTTTCCTGTCTCACCCCCTCTTACAACCGCACTGGCTGGTTTATGCAGTTCCAGGTGGTAGTCAGTTGGCTGTGACACTTGGATTCTCTTAGGTGAGCACAATGGCTTGTTTGTTATAATGGCAAAGCAAACAGAAGTAGATTAGAGACTTGCAGACCCACGGCACATCGAAGAGCTTTGTGTACCCATGGAAACTAGGGGAAAATGTTGTCTGGGAGACTAGGCACACAGAGATGAGGAAGGTGACAGAGTTACAAGGGTGACAGAGTTACAAGTGCTTTGCTGGAGGCTCTCTACTGTTCTTCCTAGAAACCTATGACCCCATTTTTCAGACAAAGAAACTGAGGTTGAAGGGATTTGTGACTTGAGCTTTGTGCACTTAAGATGCATCTGTACATTTTCAATGTGAAGTTACAAGATTAATGCTGATGTCACTGGGGGTAGAGATGGCACGGGGAGAGAGGCAGCAGACAATAGCACCAGTGGTGCCAAGAAGACTGGAGAGATGGCTCAGCAGGCAAAGATGCTAGGCACTGGAGCCTGAGGTCCCGAGTTCCATTCCTAATACCCACATGGAAAGCCAGGGATGATGTCCTACATCTGTCTGTAATCCCAGCTCTCCCCCTGAGAGATGGGAGGCAGAGACAGACACAGTACCTGGAAGCTTGCAGACTAGCCAGTATGGAGTTCACAGTGCAGCTTCAGAAACACGGACAGAAACCCAGCTTCAACTGGGTAGGAGAGACCTAAATTCAGAAAGTCCTCTCCTGATCTACACACATGGGTGATTGTATATGTACACCCACACCCACAGACACAGACACAAAATACATGCACACATATGCAATTAAAAAAAAAGATCTGGTGACTCGTGAGAAATTTCTACCTGGCTTAGTCTGGGAGAGCCACTCATCTGTGGAGTCATAAAAGAAGACCCAGAAAATGTGGGAAGGTCTATCTTATCTTCCTGGTGCTGTCCTGGTCCCCACAACCTACTGGCGTGGGAAAGCTGGTTTTTCCTGGGACCTTCTGAGATTCAGAGGATTGTGGAACTTGGTCTGAGCCTACCTATCCACTTGCCAACTTCTAGGTGGTTTTGTCACCCTTGAGGGGCCCAGAGCAGACACACGGTTGTCTCAGTGTTATCCCTGGGTTGTTGAGTGACCTCCATTCCCATCAGTCACCTTAGTTAGAGCTCCAGGCTGCTCTCAGAAGAAGACCTTCACAGCCAACCAGAGAGGCAGGAAGCAATGTGTTTCTGTAAAAACCTATATCAAATCTTTAGGAGGCAAACTTTACTCTGTGGGGAAACTTTGGTACTGCCTTCCCAGAGTATTTTGTTGTACAGCTTTCTTCCTTCCTTCCTTCCTTCC
>NW_021620588.1:2263043-2313183 GCF_004785775.1 Grammomys surdaster
CATTCCCTCCCTCCCTTCCTTTCTTTCTTTTTTTCCACTTGTTGGTTAAGAGATTTTCTTAAAAAGATACCAGGCAGTTTATGGTCTGTCACTTTTTCGCTAAGAGTTTGCAAAACATCTATGGCATCATCTGGTGTCAGTTCAGTGGTGCAAAATAAATTTTCCATCCCAGTGTAGACAGAATGATTTCCTTCCCAGTGATGCCTCCGAGTCAGGTCACATGGGAGCAATGAGGCATTAGCTTCACACTCCTCAAGTCAGAAAGAGCCACAGCCAGGATCTATCAGGGAACCACTGGGACCAGTCACCAGCTCTTGTGGAAAGTGAGAAAGCCCAGCTGTCATGGAAATATCCATAAACAGAGCAACGGCAGCACACATCTGTGATTCACACCTATACAGAGACCTCTCAGGGGATACCCACACATGGTAGTACCCAGCTCTGGGATAATGGGATGGAGTTTAAAACTAAGTGTACTGGGGAGATGTTATGTAGCATAACAAAGTAACACAGAGCTTAGCAGCTGGAAACAATGCCTGTGCATTGCTAGGGGTGGGAGGATAAACAGGTGACTGTGTCTTTGTGCCCTTGTTGGGGAGGAATCTGCCTACACACCATTAATAGCATAGCATGCACACACTTGTGAGGGTTGGTCCTGATTGTCAATTTACCTGACTCTGTAACTAAAAGGAGCCCTGCTGGACACGTTAAGTAAGGAATTTTCTCCATTAGGCTATTTGAAGTAAGAAGACCCATCATAACCAAGGTTCTGCCTTCCAGTGCCAGACAACTGTGATAGATGGAGAAAGATTTTTGTCTTATGCCTGCTTGCTTCCACTCTTGCTGTCAAGTCCATCTGTGCTGCTGCTGTTACTGCTACAGTCTTTCATTGACATTCAGACACAACTTCAGGCTTCTAATATAGACTGAAGACCAGTGGTTCTCCAGGAGTCCTTTAGGACTTCTCTGCCAGATTGGAATATCTGAGACACTTCATGGACTGAGCAAATACTGAGTTCCCAGCCTGTCCAGTGTGAAGTGATCACGGTTAGACTACCTAGACCAATCTCACAAATGTCCGTTAAATATGAGTCCAACTTATTTGTCCTGCTCCATTGGAGAACCCTAACTCAGCACTGTTGATGACTAGCTTTTGCTGAGTTGACTTTCAGCCCAGTTGACATGAGGAGCACAGTGTTGACAGGGATTTGACTGTATTCCGGAAAGTACCTCATCCTAGACAATCAGAGAATGAGAGAAGACTACAAGGGATGCTAATGAGACACAGATGCCAGTAACTGATCACCTGACCAGAGGAGCAAACCAGTGTTCCCGAATACACTGCCTGTCTTTGTTCCCTCTGTCTCCATAAAGCCTGTGGGCTGGAGATGAGTGAGAACAGTTTGTTTTGAGTGTGTTAATCCATTACCTTCTCCAATCAAGTCCCTATGAATAAAGTAAAACTTGAAGATTTAATTCCTCTTCTGCTTATTGACAGGTTGTGACAGGCAAGGGTTATTACAGCCCTTGGTCCTAAGGACTAATAAGCAACTTGGGCCAGAAGATTGCTTCTGGCTTCTCTGGTTTTTCAACTAAAGCTAGCAAACTTTTACTCGGAAGACTTCAGGAGCGCCCCAAAGTGCATTCATTTGCCCATGGAACGTTCAGGAAGTGTTGCCTGAGCCACCCTGGGTGTGGGGAATCAGCAGATTGATGTGTTCTCCTGTCTCCTCGACCTACAGACCTGCAGCTGCCAACTTGTAAAGGGTGCGAGAAGCTGGTTAGTCTTATGGCGTCTCTCCAGCGCCCTCTACTGTCAAAGAGGCATCACACCCGCTTCAGACCAGAAGTCACAGGGCAGGCAAATCAGGGTGGATTTGCAGCGGGCAGAAAAGGCATACACTACCCAGGGGCGGAGCTTTGTACTGTACTCGGGACTATTTCTGTAGTATCTCACGTTGCACAAATCTGACAGTCAGTGGATGTAACATTGATGTTAACATGATGATTGAATGAATAGATTTTTTTTTTCCGGTAGCCGTATTAGAGAGCTCAATTTCCTCAGGTTTAAAATTATCTACACAATCCCCAGCGATATTTCTTACTCCCCGAATCCCATCTTTCCACTAAAATTAAACGTAATGGAATTATCCCATTATATCTTCTCAACTCTTATACAACTGATCGATTTGATAAAAATCCATTAAAGAGTAGAGCAATTTGGTGGAAAAAATTAATTAAAGCTGTTTGAATTGATCAGGTGTTGATTAAATACCCCAGTTGAGCTTTGATCTGATAGTCAGGAAAAATACAAGATTGGTATCAGGTTTAAGCCTGAACATTAACCTAGAGAACTCCCAGATCATAAGCCAGGGCTCAGCACCATTACAGTGGAGGATGCGAATGTCATAGGAACAGGAAGTACTTTTGACTTCAGTATCAAATGTCCAGTTGCTGATACCAGCATGGTAATTAGTGGTGGTCAAGGACCAAGCAACACCAAGAACTGGTGGGCAGATTATCAAGGTGGCTTTGAGCACTTTAGCCAATGACCTGCAGAAGCCACTTAGCCTGTCCGAGCCTCCCTCTCCTGATAAATGCAAAAACAACTGTCATGCTTGGCTCTGGAGGCATGGAGAAGAGAAAGCAGAAGGCAAAGAATGGGCTCTTTCTGTCTTTCTGTCCCTCCCTGTGTCTGTCTCTCTCTGTGTGTCTCTCTGTCTCTCTCTGTCTCTCTCTCTGTCCCTCTCTCTGTCCCTCTCTCTGTCTCTGTCTCTGTCTCTGTCTCTCTGTATGTGTATGTGTATGTGTATGTGTATGTGTATGTGTGTGTGAGTGAGCAGATGCCCATAGAGACCAGGAGTGTCAATCCCCCTGCATCTGGAATTAAGGGTAGTTGTGAGCCACCGGATGTGGGTGCTGAGGACTCAGTGCCAAGAGGCTCTTTTCCTGTAGCTCTCTTGCATTAGGGCTTATTCCAACAGGTAAGTGGGTGTTTTGAATGATAAAAAGCTTACTTTATAACATTGAGTGAATCAAGTAAATTACAAAATAGTTACAACGCTGCAAAATTGTCTTAAGTACACACAATCTAGGAAGTTCTGTAAGAAATGAAAAGAGATTCCGTATTAAGACAGTGGGTCAAACTATCATCTCTACCATAGGGAGTTTTTGTACAGAGAGTTTGGTTAGGTGATGATGGGTGGGAAGGAATTGAAGAAGGAATGTCAAATTTCAGCCTCTTTGATTCTATTTTTTTAAAAAAATATTTGTTTTCATTCTTTAAAATTTGCAAACAGTGTGCTTTGTGGTTCTCCATTTCCCACATCCCTACACCATTTCCCCCCCATCCCTCAGTGCGACCCCTCCCCCACCCCTTCATTCCTCTCCTGTGTCCTTTTACCATCCTCCATCCTTCCTTATCATCTAAATCATCCCTCTCTTGGTCTTCTTTGTTAAATTGTAGACTTTACCCTTGCCCCTGCCTTGCTGGCTAGAGTCTACGTATGTTCATTGTCTTTGTGAGTTTGAGTCTTTCTAGAAGATCATGAGTCCACTGAGCAGTGGGTGGAAGAGAGGAGAACTCACAACCGTCTTTTGATATTCATAATCTGAGGCTTTTCAGAACCATTATTTAACACAGCACAGTGTTTGTATACAGCTTTTGTACTTCTTCTGTGCACCTCAGACATCTGTAGATTACTTATGCACGTAATGGAGTAAGCATGCTGTGAGCCAAACGGAAGTTCCCACAGAGAAAACCCAAACCAATGCTAAGGATTTACAAGGGCTGATTAGGACATCATGGAGAGTTGGAATGTTACACATCATCTTGAGATACCATCAGTCCCTTTAATAACCTACCTGATGTTCCCACTAACACACATTAGGGAAACGTCTTGATTTATGACTTTCTTTTGTCCTGTGGGTAGAGAACATCATGTAATTACTGTGGCAGTGGAACCTGTTGCTTGGGACAATCTGAATCTATGTTTTCAGGCCTTGCTTACTCATATCTGGCTTATAATAAACACGTTCTTATTCCCTTTGGGGCGAGAGCCGTGCTTGCATGGACAATGCTATGTAAATATTTGTCATTTGTATAATCTAAGGAATAATGGTAAACAGATAAAAACAGCCCTGAAATGTTCCACTCAGATGCATTTTTTTCTCAACCATTTTCAATAGAGTTGATCAAATCCACAGCTATGGAACCGTTGAGTGTGGAGGTAGGTGACTGACTTTAAGCCCTTTTTCTTAGTTAAAGCAGAACCCAGGAAAGTGGATAGCTGGCTTTACGGTCACACCCATGGAATTCCCCCCTTCAGCATCCTGGCACTTTTGCTTTCCCATCATATCCTTTTACCTGGGACCCCTTCTCTTCTTCTGCATGATTGTAGCTCCTCCCACTGGGCTGGCCATCATGTCCTAAGACTAGCTTCCAACTTTCTGAATTTGTCAATTTTCCATGCTACCTTCTCATGGGACCAATGTCTCTTGAATAGAATTGACTACCCTAGGGACTTTGCATCTACTTGTGATGTTTGAATTAATGCTTGTGTCCATGACTAGGCTATAAATTCTAAGCTGTTGGGAGCCCACAGTGGGTTTTTCAGCAGGTGTCTGGTATCTGCTTGTCAGATGTGTAACTGACTGAGTGAATGGCATATGCTGACTACATACTGACTACAACACAGGGTTGACTAGAGCCTAGTGGGTTTTGTTGCGTTGACTGTGGAAAGAAACAGCAGGGCTTGCTGAGACAATGAAGGATCCTCTGTGAGCCATAGGCCACTGCCTTGTCCCACAGAAAGGACAGAATGGTAACCATGCTTCACTGGCAAATCTAGCAGAGCACCCTTACCCAGAGTCTACATCTAGCACACTCTCTGCATGGACTTAGAGCTCAGACAAGGCTTGTTCACCAATGAGCACCAGGGCTGGAAGTCTGAGCTCTAGTGTGCACCAGCTCAGCAGGCCTGGAGCTGTCTAAGCCTGCCGGGAAAGCACACCCGCACAACAGGGCAAGAACACACTCTGGAGTTGGGCCATCTGTGTTGAGCCTACACTTCCATTTCCTAGATGAATGACAAGGCACATAATGCCATCATGTGCACATCTACCTATATGCAAATATGCAAGAAGGATTACTTTCCCACAACCATTTCAAGTCCTTTTTTATTTTGAGTCTCATACATAAATATAATGTGTTGACCGTATCCACCTCCTCCAGTGCACTTTGGCATCCTACCTCCTCCCCGTCCCCCAAACCCTTATTTCAGCCCAGGTTCCCGGTGATTACATCAGTAGAGAAGTGCTACCTCTTTCTAAAGTGCTTGTGGCTACAATGACCATGTAAGATCTGGGTGACAGTGTTTAATGACATGTCTTACTAGCCTATGGATATTAATTCCTTTCTGCATTCTGTTCTGAGGTGTTCCCTGGGCTTTGGGCAGTAAGCTGGGCAAGACAGTAAGTCACACTGGGCATCAAGATGGGATGCAGATTCTAGACATGAGGGGGAAGTTTTAAAAATTGAAAATAGATGTTTCTCTCATACAATTCAACCACTCCACAGTTCCCCCTTCCTCTACCCCTCCAAGCTTCCTTACATCCCCTCTCTCTTTATAATCTACTCACCCTCTGTCTCCATTCAGAAAAGAGCAGGACTCCAAGATACAACAATCAAACAGGACAAAACAAAATACAGTAAGACAAGGCAAAAAGCTCACACTGAGCCTTGAGAAGGCAATCCAACAAGAAGAAAAGAGTCCCAAGAGTAGTCAAAAGAGATAAAGACACTCCCCCACATTTAGGTGTTTCCACTAAACACCAAGTTAACAGCCATAACAGCCATGCAGACATCCTGTTGTAGAGTTCTGCAGGGCCCTGTGGTTGCCATGTCAGCCTCTATGAGTCCATATACACCCTGCTTTGTTGACTCTGTGGACTGTGTTCTCTTGCTGTCCTCCACCCTCTCTGACTCCCACAATATTTCCTTCCCCTCTTCCAAGGGATTCTCCAAGCTCTGAGAAAGGGACACAATGGGGATCTCCAACTTAGACTCTCTCTTTGCATAATGTCTGGTTGTGGGTCTGAATTTGCTCTCATCTGCTGCCAGGGTAGGCCTCACTGATGGGGACTGGACAAGGTACCAACCCATGACTATCATTAGGAATAATTTCATTTATTTATTTTCTTAAACCAGTTATGTTTGGCTCCTCCCTAGGTCTCTGCACTGTCCAGTCTCTGGTTCCTGGCCATATCAGCAAGCAGTGTCAGGAATGGGCTCCCCACTTGTGGAGTGGGCCTCAGGCATTGGTTGGCCACTCCCACAACTTCTGCACCACTTTTTCTCCAGTATGTCTTGCAGGCAGGACAGATTGTAGGTAGAAGGTTTTGTGGCTGGGTTGATGTTCATATTTCTCTTTCAGTAGCCTGCAGAGTACCTTCCTGCACCAAAGAGACATGAACATAGCTGTGAAGGCTCCATGTAGGTACCAGCTTGACCTCTTCATGTTTAATGGGCTGAATGGAAGTTGTCCTCTGCAATGGGGACCTACTGTCAGTTTGTGGAGAGCAACCCTCTGTCTTAGCATCATCTTGGGTTGTTTGGGAATCTCCCTTGGCCAATAATTTAATCAAATGTAACCCAGTCCTTGCGCTGGGAGCCTTGCCTAGCTACAAGAGATGGCTAGTTCAGACTCTACATTCTCATTACTAAGAGTCCTCACTAGGGTTACCCTCATAGATTCCAGGGAGTTTCCATGGCAACTGGTTTCCAAATGCCCTCCAGTCTTAGCTGTCTCTACCCACACCCTATTCCTCCTTCCTCCATCCCATCTCCCCCAGTCTGATCCCTGCTCTCAACTCTCCCGATCCATCCAGTCCACCTGCAAAATCTATTTTCCCTTCTAGGGAGATTAATGCGTCTCCCTAAACCCAGAGTGCTTCTCTTTACTTAACTTCACTGGGTCCATGGATTGTGACTTAGTTATCATTTACTTAATGGCTAATGTCTACTTATAAGTGAGTACATATCATACTTGTCTTTCTGAGTCTGTGTTACCTCATTCAGGATGTTTTTTTCTAGTTTCATTCATTTGCCTGTAAGTTTTACAATACCATTGTTTTAAACAGCTGAGAAGTTCTCCATTGCATAAATGTACCCCACTTTCTTTATCCATTCTTAGGTAGAGGGACATCTAGGTTGTTTTCAGTTTCTGGCTATTATGAATATAGCTGCTATAAATATAGTTGAGGAAGTGTCCTTGTGGTAGGACGGAGTGTCCCTTGGGTATATGCCCAGGAGTGGAACAGATCAGTCTCTAGGTAGTTCAATTCCCAATACTCTGAGGAACCTCCATATTGATTTCCATAGTGTGCACTTCCACATCAGTGGAGGAGTGTCCCCCTTGCTCCCCATCCTCACCAGCATGAGCTGTCACTTGTGATTTTGATCAAAGCCATTCTGTAAGGTGTAACACTCTCAGGATTGTTTCGATTTGCATTTCCTTGGTGGCTAAGGATGTTACATTTCTTTAAGTGTTTCTTGGCCATTAGAGATTACCAAATTGAAAATTCTCTTTTTGGATCTGTACCCCTATTTTAAAATTGAATTATTATATTTTTCAGTATATAGTCTCTTGAGTTCTTTATATTGTATGGATATTAGCTCTCTGTCAGATGTGGAGTTGGTAAATTTTTTTCCCATTCTGTAGGCTGCCTCTTTGTCCAGTTGACTATGTCCTTTGCGTTACAGAAGGTTTCCTTGAGGTCCTGTTTATTAATTGTTAATCCAAGTGCCTGAGCTATTTGTGTTCTGCTCAGAAAGTTGTCTCCTGTGCCGATGTGTTCTCTTTTATCGGGTTCAGTGTGTCTGGTTTTATGTTGAGGTTTTGAATAACTTGGACTTGAGTTTTGTTAAGGTGATAAGTATTGATCTATTTGTATTTTTCTGTATGCAGATATTCAGTCTGACCAGCACCATTTGTTGAAGATGTTATCATCCCCCTCCCTTCCTTCCCCTGATGCACTTCTAGTTCCAGATTTCAAGTCTTAAATGAAAAAAATCACAGATTGTATCATGCAACAGATATTGGACGTTTGGATATCTGTGCTGGTCCTTCCTCATCTCCAAGCCCCAAGACACTGAGGAGGTTAACATTATCTGCTTCAGGATTGTGAACTCTTGGAACAATAAATATGTATGAAACTTTGGAACCCTAGCTGCAGAATCAGCACTACCCACCAGGGGGCAGTGTGGTAACAGCTTTGATTTCAGGAATCTGCCCTAACCAGCAACTTTGTGCGCCTGTCAATTGAGGCTTGGGAGACAAAAGTGGGTTGAGTTTGTAAGGAGAGCGTTGCCGTATTATGGTGTAATGTCTGCTGTAAACGATATTTTAATGTATGGGGTCTTACTCAGAATCGAAAAGGGAAATTTAAAAACGTTCCTTTAGACTCTTACAGAAATGAGACACCTAAGAATCGGATAAATGAGAGATAAATGCTTTTCTTGTCTTCACTACAGCAGTCTTAGAAGAATTTATAACCTTTTTCTTTTAAAGATCGATTTTTGTTTCGCCAAGTGTTCTGGAAAGTTCTACTATGGCTTTTGGTTTCTGTTTGTAGAGAGATTTCTGATAAGGATGATAGTCATGAAGCTCCGAGTTCGGTCCATCGATATTTCTTAGTTGGGTCACACACTGTTCTGATGGAGAAGGCAGGCACACTTATCCTCAAGGGAACAACGGTAGATTCCATTACCAACAAACAGAACAACGAATGCGTCCAGCCGTTTGACTGGAAAGTGAGATAAAATGTGATTCCTCTGCCTTTTGTTGGGAACTACTTTCACGCAGGGCCCCCAGCAAAAGCCTTTCCAAGCTGGAGGTGTTTGACCAACACACTGCATGGCAGAAGGGTCTTCTCACTGTCCCAGCGGCTTGCCCTAGAAGCAAGGTTGTCAAGCAAGGCTGTCAAGCATCTGGGGTCAGGTAGTTCTGCACCAGCCCCAGATTGCTGCAGTGTGGGCCATTTCCAAACTAAACAGTTTTAAAAGCCCACAGTGACCATTTTGTCACTGTCTGAACTCAAGTAGTTTCCTTTGATTTCCGTGGCACTGATGAGGACAACGGGCTGGAGGGTCCATGGGCAGGAGAGTGAGGGTAGCCTTGAACACTCAAGATGGAACCCGACAGACAGACCCTGCTGTTCTGACTGTGCTGCCATTGCTGGGATATGACTACTGTCTGGAGTGGGCAGAGTTTGGAACCAAGGGGCAGGAGGGGACAGGTTATCCCACTTGTCTTTCCTGCTATACTTAGGAATAGCCCATGGATGAGATCTCCCTTGGTTATATTCCTTTTCTTTCCTGCCCTCTCTCCTTCCTCTTATTCTTCCAACAAATATTTAAGTGACTCTAACAAACTAAGTTCTGGTCACATGGAATATGGAAGATAGCTCTGAACCTTCATTCATCTGGAAGATTCTATTAAAAATAAGTAAGTGAGAATACTTGCCACACGGTAGTAAGAAAAAGAAGACAAGGGAGGTTAGCACATGCTAGACTGGGGATAGACTCAGGATCGCTGCTATTTCCAAGAAGAAGTCAGGAGATATCAGGGAAGAAGCATTTCAAGTAGAGAAATATCATATGCAAAGGCCCTGGGGCAAGTACAGACTGCTATGTTTGAACAAATTCACGAAAGCCAGTGTGGTAGCAAGACCCAGTGGAGTATGCTGGTATCAACAAGGGATTTTATATGGGGCTACCACCTAAAATTCTTTGAAACAATTCTGTGACTTCATTGTATTCTAGAAACCTTACAAACATCCTTGAAAGGATTTGAATAGAATGACCAGACAGTGTGATTTGCCTATGATGGTTCTAGTCTCTACTTACTATCTTCATGGAGAATTAAAGACCCCCCTCTTAACTCCCCACAGCACCCTGAGTGGGATGGTGGACTGGGAAACTGGCGGCATAGAGACGGTAAATGACTGACTTACGCCGGCAGTGAGGGAGGGAGCTGAACACTAATCGGAGTCAGCCGGTGAATGCCCAAGTCATTTCTTCTAGAGTTTTCTGTGTCAAAAATGCTTCCCCTTCACAGTTAGACCTTGGGGAAGTAAACTCCTTGGGGTGGCTTACTGTCTCTTTGATCATTCTCTAAACTTCTTTCAGAATGGTGCTTAGATAATTTTGTAAACATTAAAGAAAATGATGCTTGGAGATGCTGGTCCTTTGAAGGGAGATTTCAGTTTTGGCAACAGCCTACAGGACTTTGGAGTCGTGAGTGAGCTGGGAAGATAAGCTGGGGACACTTTCTAGGGCTGAGGTCAGGGTTTGAATTGTTGATTTGTTCCCCGTCTGGGCAGCGGAACTTGAAGATGAAAAGCATTCTCGGAGAGCTGTATCATAAACGCTCCGGCAGTGACAGTGTCATTAGAATGGGTCTAACTTCGCCACATTATCCATCTTTGCGTCTCATTTTTCCGCTTGGTAGAGATGACATACTGTGTCTAGACTTTCATTGCTAAGCACATTTAGCTTGGAATGAGCGGGTGTCTTTCCTGGCTGGTAGACATGGTTGACTTTGGATGAAGAAAATAAATCAACCCTTCCTCCAAACTCAGGTTGCTGTCAGCTCAGTGTTCCGGCCTCCCTCCTGTAGGGTGAACCTCAGGAGCTTGGTATTTGTATTTGTAATTCTTTACACTTATCTCTGAAATCATGAGCATTCTCTTGAATGCATTCATTTAAATAATCGGCATACATTTAGTCTAAAGAGCAATATTGATTCTATATTTTCTTTACATAAATTCAAATCAATCCACAGAATATAAAGTAAACCAGATATCATCATCGTATTTTGCAGTAGGCAAAGGCTCATTGGCTCCTGGCTGCCTCTCCCGTCTCCAAGCAGCTCTGTAGTGGTGGTTTGGGAGGAGCATCAGACACTAGCCTGCCTGCATTTGAACCATGTAATTAGCCCATAGATAAGCATAGACAGACACTTAAGCCTCTGGGTTACTCTGTTTCCTGTAGCATTTTAAAATCTCTCTACTCAAATCCATTTTCACATTTTCTTCTATATTGTAGTTATTTTTTCCTCTGACTGCATTCTACTTTTTTATTTTTGAAAATTATTAGCTTGTTTGCATATTTATCTATTTATTTATGTGTTTGTGTGCTGGCTAGTTTTATGTCTTCTTGACACAAGCTAGAGTCATCTGAAAAGAGGGAACCTCAATTGAGAAAAAAAAATGGCTCCATAAGATCCAGCTGCAAGACATTTTCTTAGTTAAGGTAATGGGAGAGATCCCAGTCCATGGTGGGTGATGCCACTCCTGCGCTGGTGGAACTGGGTTTTGTAAGAAAGCAGTGTGAGCAAGCTGTGAGGAGCACTCCAGTAAGGAGCACTCCTCCAGGGCCTCTGCATCTATTCCTGCCTCCAGGTTTCAGCCCTGCTCAAGTTCCTGTCCTGATTTTCTTCAGTGGTGGACTATGATGTGGAAATGTAAGCCATATTAACCCTTTCCTCCCTAACTTGCTTTTGGCCATGGTGTTTCATCATAGCAATAGTAACCCTAGCTTGGATAGAAATTGGTACCAGGATAGTGGGGCCTTACTGTCAGCAGACCTGACCATGTTGTTTTGGGGAGGATTATGGAAGGGCTTTGGAACTTTGGGTGAGAAAAACCCATTGGATGTTGCAAGACTGATGAGCTGTTCCGTGGGAGCTTGGAAGATAAGAACTTTTGAGAGACATGCTGTACTGCCATAGAGGCTTGGCTTTTGAAGTTCCAGAAGGAAAGTTAGGAATCACTTAATAGAGCCTATAGGACCTCATCCATATTTTGAATTAAGTTTCTCTGGTTCTGGTCAGCTGGAGTTGCAGAATCATCTGTGATTAGTAAGAGACCAACACCAATAAATCAAACCTTTTGCTTTACTAGAATAATTGATGCTGGTTAGCTAGAGTTGAGAAATGAATAGCAATTAAAAATAGACTAACATCATTGAGGTGAAATCTTCTGGGAAGTGTTTTTCTCAGAGTCTTCACTCAGGAGCTCTGCTCCAGAGGTAGCCAAGGTTGTACCTTACACAGGCAACTGAATTTGGTAGTGTAAGAGTCACCCAGGTGGTACTGGTTTTGAAGGCATGAAGGTAGCTGGGGCTTGGCACTGTGAGGCCAGGATAGGCTGCTGGAGATGGTTTAGCCTCAGTAGTAATTGAAGGCCCAGAATTGAAGGAATCATGGAGAGAAGTTGAGGGTTGGCACCATGAAGAGAGATGCCGAGAGGTTATAGGGGAAAATGCAGTTCGGTTGCAGCAGAAGGCCCCAGTATTTTGAAAATGCCAGTATGCTGAGATGTCCACTGTGGATAGCAGCAGAGGTGGAGTGGAGTCAGCTGGAGCCTAGAAGACAAGCAATACGTGCTGTAGAAGGAAGAGCAAGCAAAAAGAACCAAGCCCTGTAATAAGACCTGAAGATCCTGAGTGGATCCCAGACACTGGACATTGAATATTTAATACAGTTGGACTTTGGTTTTGATTTGATTTGATTGTGACTGCGCCTGGATCTTTCTTTCTTGAAGTAAGAAGTGTTTGTGTGTGTGTGTGTGTGTGTGTGTGTGTGTGTGTGTGTGTGTTTTGTTTTGGTTTTATGGGAGCCCACAGTTGAATAACCCTAAACTTTTTAAAGAGATTTTGGAATTTTACAAAGACTTTGGATTTTCAAAGAGACATTATTTGAAAGATACTAGGTTTTCAAGTGTTTGAAAATTTAAACTGTGGGACTTTTAAAATTGGGAATGTTTCTATTTTAATGTTGAAATTCGTGTATGATCTTGGGGATGGACAAGAAAATAAAATGGTTTAGCAGCGGTCTGTTTGTGTGTCAGGTTGATAAGGGGTCAATTATGATGCTTGTTCCATGTGAACCCAAGCTAGAGTCATCTAGAGGAGGGGACCTCAGCTAGAAAAGGCCTCCATAAGATCTAGCTGTAGGGAAGTTTCTTACTTAGTGATTGATGGATGAGGGTCTATGCCATTGTGGGCGGTGCCATCCCTGGGCTGGCAGTCTTATGTTCTATAAGAAAGTAGGACCAGTAAGCCAGTAAGCAGCACCCCTCCATGGCTTCTGCATCAGCTCCTGCCTCCAAGTTCCAGCGCTGCTTGAATTCTTGTCCTGACTTCCTTCAGTGATGGACTATGGTGTAGAAGTTTAAGCCTAATCAACCCTTTCCTCTCCAGCTTGGTTTGATCATGGTGTTTCACACAGCAGTAGTCACCCTAAGTAGGATAGAAGTTAGTACCAGGATAGGAGGGCATTGCTGTCAGCAGACCTGACTGTATTGTTTTGTGAGGATTATGGAAGGGCTTTGGAACTTTGAGTGAGAAAAGCCCATTGAACATTGAAAGCTTGGTGAGCTGTTCTGTGGAAGCATAGATGATAAGTGTGTGGAGAGACATGGAGATAATTAGGGACAAGATGCATATGTATGTGTGCACACATGAGAGTATTCTCATGTCATACCGTGCCTGTGGAGGTCAGGCACACGTGTCAAAAGTTAAGTCCATTATTTCTTTCCACTATGTGGGTCATGGGGATCCAGCTTAGGTTGTCAGGTTTTGGTGGCAGTATCCCTTAGGTGATTACTATATTTGAAAATGGTATACACAACTGCATTAGAGCCCAGCTAGATAACCTAGGTAATCCCTTTATCTCAAGGTACTTAATTTATCACTCCCTTTTTTAAACACCCTAAAACCATTCTAACTGGGTATATTTATGTCTGTTTGTAATTCTAGCATTCAGAAGGCAGGACAAGGAGATCATGGCAGGTTCAAGGCTAGCCTGGGCTCTACGCAGTGAATTTCAGGTCAGCAGAGGCAACGTAGACTCCGTCAATCTCAATATCACAAGACACAAAATAATTTTAGGTTCCGAATTTAGATTATCTGGGGAGATACTCTGGGAGAGGGATTTTTCACTTTACTAGTCTTTAAAGATTTAAATCCATCTAACATACACGGTGTGCTCAAACAACACCCTCAAAGTCTTGGTCACAGCAGCCTTCATTGCAGTTGAAAAATCTTAGCTAAATCTCATCAGCTCGGAGTTCTGAGTCTTGCCTGTCACTTCAATCTCAGTATTGGAGGAAGCAGAGGCTGGAGGATCAGTCTAGATTCATCCTGGCTGAGGTCATCCTGGACTCTAAAATCTTGTTTCAAAAACCAGCAAATAAAAACGTACAAACACAAGTGGAGACATTTCTTTTCCAAGATGGAGAAGTAGGCAAGTGGGAAAGGAGGTGGTCACTCTAAACAGGTTGGAAATCCAGAATGGCAAGTTCTCTGAGATCTCAAGGTATTAGTGAGATATGCCTCCATCCCACCTCATGACTTTTCCCATTCACTCCCAAATCTCCAACTCTGTGTTAGTTAAGTGTCTCATTGTTACTCTGACATAATACCTGACAGAAGCAGCTCACTGATGGAAGGGTTTGTTTTTGATCACCATCTGCAGGGTACAATTCATCCTGCTAAAGAAAGTAGGGCAGCTGAGAGTTGTGGCCACAAGATCTCTAGAAGGCCGGTCACATGACACTCAGTCCGGCCTTGCTCAGCTCATTTTCTCTTTTTCATTCCAACACGTGCAATGGTGCTGCTGCCTGTGTTCAGAGTTGGACCTTTCCTGCTGTGCTGGACAGTTTCATGTTAAGTTGACATAATTGATGGTCACTGGAGAGGAAGTAGCCTCAATTGAGAAAATGTCTCCATGAGATAGGGCGGGAGGCAAGCCTTTAGGGCATTTTCTTAATTACTGATTGATGTGGGAAGGCTGGCCCATCGTGGGTGGGGCTTTCCCTGGGTGGTTGGTCCTGGGTTCTATAAGAAAGCAGGCTGAGCAACCATGATGAATCAGCCAGAAAGCAGCACCCCTCTATGGCCTCTGCATCAGCTCTTGCCTCCCGCCAGGTTCCTTCCCTGTTTGACTTCCTGTCTGGATTTTCTTCAATGGCAAAGAGTGATACGGAAGTGTAAGCCAAATAAACCCTTTCTTCCCCAACTTGCTTTTTGATCATGGTGTTTCATTGCAGCAATAGAAGTCCTAACTAAGACACAATGAATTAAGCTTCTCTGGAAACACTCACATAGACATACCCAGAACTGAGTCTCCCAAGTGATTCTAAATCCAGCCCAGTTGACCATGAGGATTAGCCATCCCTGCAGCTTTTCAAATAATCATTGTGTTTGAATAGTTTTGTAAACCTGTTTCCCACTGCAGAATTCTGGAAGCTTTATAATTCCTTCACTTGATCATCTTTCTCTTTCTTTCAGACAAAGCCAGCTAAGGTTTTCTTTGAGATAGTTTAGAGAACGTATCACCATGCTGAATTTCTTCAGTGTTATGCAAAGGCTTCCCATCATCCATTTGGCCTTGTCTGTAAGTCATGGGTTCATCACAGTCTCTCCTTTTTAAAATCTTCAACAGTCTGTATAGGCTGAGAGATTCCCAAATCATCACATCATCTGTTTGCTTAAAGGAATCATTTGATCTCTTTCCTTTCATGTTTTACTATAAACAATAAGAAAAAGCAGCACTGTAGATTTGAAGTGTTGCTTAGAAATCTCCCTAGTTGAACACTAAAGATCAACATTAAGGAGCCATGCTTTCCCAGTAGCTTAGCATTCTGCCATGGCATAGCAAAGGCCACTCTTCTTCAGTTTCTAACACTGTGCCCCTCTCTTCCTTTTAAGGTTTACCTACAATGTCCACCTCTCTATCAGTAATCCACTTAAGGCAAACAAGTTTTTACTGTAACAGTCTCCTGTTTCTTCGAGCCTCTCTACTCACTATTCCAAAGCCCTTTTCATATGTATGAGTTCCCAAAGGTTGCTGTAACAAATGACCTGAAGAAGCAAGATAAATATCTTCACATAAAGTTCTGGAAGACAATTTGCACATACATTCTGCACATTCTAGGGTTGAATTTTCTCTAGAAGGTTGAACCTCTCGAACATGGTGTCTCCTTTGCCACTGTCCTTTCAAGCTTCTAGGACCTGCTGACAGTTCTGGGCTTGTACCTGCATCACTCCAGTCTCTGGGAACCCAAGAAATGGGAACATGAATTAGTCCAGTGGTTCTAGAAAACTACCAGGTACCATTGCAATCTGCACGTCTTTGTCCTCTTGGAAATTTATGTAGGCCTTGGTAACTTAGTCCTTCAGTACTGGGAGGCAGGGCCTAGTGGGAAGCATCCAGGTAGCATCACAAACATGGTGTTGAGATAAAAAGAGGAAGGGGACAAGCAGGGGGGAGCACAGGCTATGAGATTCTGTTTCTATGAAGTTCAGAGCCAGAAAGAAAATAATCAGTATTGACAAATAGCATCTTTCCAGAAGAGTGTATTACCGGTGGGCTCTTGGCCAGATGTCTCTGGGTACTTGGCCTCGTATTCAAAGTATTGAAGTAAAGACAAAGGCATGCATAAGTAGCAAGGAAACTTTATTCAAAAGAAAGTTATGGTGTGGATTAGAGAGGGCCACACCATCAAGAGCTACAGCAGGCCACAAGAGTGAGAGTACTACCTGGCCCCAGTTAGTGTTTGATGCTTCCTTTTGTTGGGTTTAAGAGAAAGAGGAGTTTGGTTATTAAGGGTTTCAGTAAAAGTAGTGGCTTTCTGTTTTGATTTATAGATCATATAGTCATTTTCCTACTTTGCTGCCCTTCCCATCATGCATCTGATTTTGATAATATGCATGCCCAATTATACATTGACATCAGATGGTATAAACAGGGGATTCTACCTGAAAGTTCAACCCAGGACACAGGGGTCTTACCGTACCCCACACCAGATTGGGCCGGATTGGTCTTACTCTTCTTTGTACCAGGATGATCTGGGAATGTGTTTGTACCTAAATTGCCTGTTTTTGACTTCTTTGAAAATTTATTTCATAAACTTTATCATTAAAAAGAACATGCAAAATTTTGGGAGGAAACTTACTACATTGTTTAGAGGAGGATTCATGTATAGCCCAATGTAGGTCGGGGTCCAGGATTGTGAAGTGCATTGTTTGGAGAGGAACCTTATTTGGTGTGTGTATGGGGCAGGGGGAGAGGGTGTGTGTATGAGAGAGACAAAGAGATAGTTTGTGTGAGTGTGTGATTTGTGTGTATGTATGAATGTGTGTATTGTATGTAGAATGTGAGTGTGTGTATGCGTGGCTGTATATAGGGTGTGCAGCATGTGAGTGTGTATGTGCGAGGCATGTAATATGTATGTGTAGTATGTGAGGGTGTATGTGAGTTTGCATGCATGTTTGTACAAGTGTCTGCACACATACATGTGTGTGTGTGTGTGTGTGTGTGTGTGTATGTGTGTGTTGTATGCACAGAGGTAAAAGAGCTAGGCTTCCAAGTGCATTATTAGAAGATCATGTATAATCCAAACTAAGTGAAGCTCCAGGTTATTAAAATCTTCCCTCTTTTTGTGTACCTTGTGGTAGTGTAGAGGGAAAGAGGGGCCTGAAGGAGGATTCTGGGTGCTGGGATGCGTCCAATTTCTTGATCTGATTGCTGATATGTAAGTGCTCACTTTGTGAAACTTCATGTTTCTACTCTATACAATTTGCTTGCAAAGTCCATCAAAATTAAATTAGTAAACATTTTATTTTATTTTACTTTTCTTGCTAGACAGACGTCTGAGTCAGCTTTTCCTGCTCAGTGCTAGTCCCCCCTTTCTCTGATTGAAAGTAGACTCTTTTCTCATATAATATATCCTGATTATAGTGTCCCCTCCCGCTTCTCCTCCTGGCTCCTCCCTACTTTCTCTCCCCTTCAGATCCACTCCCTTTCTGTCTCTCATTAGAAAAGAACAGGCTTCTGAAAGAAAACATTGGTAAGCATTTAAAAAGTATTCAATGGAATACATTCTTTGAGAGCAGCTCAGCCTAGTAGGGTAGGGCTGTGTTACTCAGAGACCTACTGTGCACTGATCACTTAACTTCTGGTACTAGTTACTTTTCTCACTACTGTTACCAAATATGTGGAAGAAATAGCTTAAGGGAGAAATGATTTATTTTAGTTTACACTTTGAGGATATAGTTCATCCTGGTGGTAACAGGGGAGCAAGGAGGGGCAGGAGGAAGGGGAGAAGGGAACAGGGAAACAGAGGGGTGGGGGAAAGAGGGGAGCAGGGACCCAGTGGTCTCAGTAAGTCCACAGCTGAGAATGGTAAATACTGGTTCTTTGCATGTTTTTTTCTTTTGTCTCCAGTCCAGGCTGCCAGCCCATAAAGAAGGCTGATGCTCATCTTTAGAGTGGATCTTCCCACTTCAGTTAGCACAACCTAAGCACTGCTTCACAGACATGCCCCAAAGTGTGTTTTCTAGGTGATTTCAGATCAATATTCACCAACACCCAGATGAAAAAAAACACATTCAGAAAATCTCAGCAGACTGAATGTGGGTCTTGCCATCTCATGTGACTTAAGGATGTGTAGGGTATCCTGCTCTGCTTTCCCTGCTAAGGCCTTTTCCTTTGTACCATGAATAGCCACTGAAATGATCTGAAGCCTTTCAATATCTCTCGCCACTTTTGGAGTAGCCTGGCCAGCTCATTTAGGTATAGTTCAGTTCAGAAGACACAAAAGCCAAAGCAGGGTAAATGAATACTATCAAGGAACAAAGAATACCTCCCCCCACCCCACCCCATACAGATGCAATGATGAAGGGGAATAAGGCACTTGTATTCTCCTTTGCCCTTTCTCAGTTGGCAGGAGTCTCCATTGTTGAAATTCAACAACCAGCTCTGAGCTTGTTCCCACCAACCCCGTAAAAGTGTTTGAGGAAGGGGAAGGGGGGTTATTCATCTTGCCTTTGCCCTTTCATGATCTTTGTGTTAGAAATCTTCTCTGTGGGAGGCTCAGGAGGAGAGGGAGAGTAAGCTCCCTTCTCCTGACCTTCACATTATCACGCTATAAAAGCCCTTCACTCACAGGCATTTACTTCCCTGTCCTCTTATCAAGGTAGAAAGTAAAGGGAGACGCTGTTGAAAGTTCAAAGGCTCACATGGAATCTCAATGGGTGGAATCACAGGATGCATTTAAAGAAGGAGCCTGGCTTAAGAATTGGGCTCCTGTAGTCAACAACCTGCCATGAAAGACTTCCTCTTGAAATGGCCCAGGGTGGGGGTAGGGGTATAAGGACAGGGAAGCTGTCCCATACTTCAGGACATAAAATAGATCTCGCATAACTCAGCTGTATCAGCAGCTTCTCTTTTCTTTCAAAACTAATAGGTTTTGTGTGTCAAAATCAGCTGCTCCATAGAAAGAGGAATCGTGTGACATGGTAGTGGCAGTTTGGGATTTACATGTGCTGATTTTCACTGACCTTATCTATGAAATAAAGCGATAGATGCATGATCCTACAACACAAATATATTACCTATATCACTATTAAGTATATATTGCACAATATATAATTATAACACTTTAATGTTTGAATAAAGAAGGGATCACTGTGAAGCCAGGACACCATTGTTGATCTTTGTGGATTAGGCTCACTCTCCCAGTTGCATGATGCCAGCTGTGCACACTTCAAAGGCTGCTTGGGCAAGCGAGTGCTTATTAGATGCTAGGCATCTTCCCTCTTCTTGTAAAGTTTTCTTTTGAGCAAATCTTAAACAACTGATGAACATCCCGATTCATGTGTCCCGGCCAGAAGAGTGATGATTAATGTCTCTGTCTTTCCAGTGCTTCTAACTTCAGCATAGCAGTCCCCAGAGTCACCCCTTAAAATGATATATCTGATTTCATTACTCCGAGGCTCACAGACTCTTTGTATGTTTCGTTTTGTACTTAAAAGTCCAAACGTGTATGATCTGGCTTCTGCCGGGTTTTTCTATCTATAATAGTTTGAACGTTTTTATCTCCTCCAAAATTCATGTTGATGTTTAGTGATTAATGTAACTGTTCTAGAGATGGGCCCTCAGGAGCAGACTAAGTCATGAGGGTGGAGTTATCCATGACTGGGATTGGTTGGCAGCTTTTTATCCTCCGTCCTTCTGCTGTCTGCCAGGTAAGGACATGCCCTTTCTTCTCTCAGGACAAGGCAGTGTTTAAGGCTCCATCTCAGAGGCGGAAGGCAGACACGAAGCATGCTGATGCCTTCATCTTAGACTTGGCAGCCTCTAGAACTGTGGGAAATAAGTTCTTGTTCTTTGTATGGTACCCTAGCTATAGTGCTTTATCCTAACAGTCCAAATGGAATAAGGAACGGATTCACTCTCCTGCTTAGTTTTGGTCAATTTGGCACAAACTAGAGTGACCTGGGAAATGGGAACATCAGTTGTGCCTTTGCTTTATTAATGATTGATGTAGAAGGACCCAGCCCATTTTGGGTGGGGCCACCCCTGGGGAGCAGTTCTGAGTCTGGAAATTACATTGGGCAGAAGTCAGTCTGTAGACATGTTGGTTCTTGCCTCCAGGAGGTCATGGGATGTAGTGGAAAAGCCTTGGCCAGATCAGAAAATCCAAAGATGAGAGCTGTTACAGACTCGGAGAGCCTCCAGCCCAGTGGAAGCCAATTAAACCTCCTTCTTACATTTTTATTTTTCTTATAGAATATACAGAAGTCAAACAGTTAAAACCCAGTGGATCAAAGAAAAATAAAGCTTTGTAAGGCGTGAACTATGCTTACCAAACTGTGAGTTGCAAATGGTTTAGATATTCCTGTGTTGAGCAGAGGATTCCTCCCAGGCACGCTGCCTCCTGTTGCCTCACTGTTGAGGGTTTCTGGTTAGAGAGCAGCTTTGTAATATAGACTCTCTACTTTCCCCTCCTGGTTTGGAAGCATTTCTACAGTATTTACAGTATTCATTCATTCATTCATTCATTCATTCATTCATTCATTCAAAACAAACCATTCACATACTCAGTCATTGGATATTAACTGTTTTAGGAAGGGAAGGCTGTTTAGGCTTACTAGAGTGTGTTTGTTTAAAAATGTACTTAGTTTTCAACTAACAAATGAGACATGATGCAGGTAAGTTTTGCTTGTAGACCTGGGGAGTGCCTTAGTTCTGTGATTTATAGATACGCACAGACACTACAGTCTATTGTTGGACTGGGAGGAAAAAAAATGGAAGATGCTTTGAATGTTCTGTGGCCCTCTGGGAGGACGAGTGAAATTCATAGCGTTTTTATTTGCTTCCTGCCTTCTTAAATTTTCTGCTCAATACGTGTATTACAGTAGAGGTCAGAAACAAGGCTATTATTAAATGTGCCTTTCTGTAAAACCATTTCAAAGACTAAAGTCAGAAAGAAGGACATTTTTGTGAGTCTAGGTTTTTGTTTATATATATGACGAAACCACCGACTTAGAGTGTGCAGGGCCCTGGATTTGATCCCCAAGGCCACAGAGAAATGGAAATGAAGGAATTCTTTGCAGTAGCCACCAAGTACTGCTTGCCAGGAGCCTTGTAGGAAATTATTTTTTTTTTCTTAAAATTCTCATTACTCAATACTTGTCCTTATGGGTGATAATCTGCCAAGTAACTCCTGTTCTTCCTCCCTGTCCTTTTCCTTTCTCTTTCTCTTCTTCTCTGTCCTTTTCCTTCCTCTTTCTCTCCTTTCCCCTTCTTCTTTGATTTATATTATATCATGAGAAATTTCTCATTCTATTAGATCTTTTTGGAAACTGTTTTACGTGATTAAACCACGTCCCATCATGATCCATTTTGTCACATGGCCCAAGCGAGCTTGGGCCATTCATACTGATTTTTGCTACATTAGTTGTGTTTCTCTGACCAGTCCCACTGTGTCTGTTTGGGTTGATGGGGTAGATAGAGACCCAAGGAGCTCACCAAGTAAGGACTTTTAAATATGAAGGACCTGTTGGAGGCTGTAAGGACTGCCTCTCCAAATGTTCTTCTTAGCCTTGCTGATAAAAATCTCAAAAAATCAGGAGCCATTTGGAAGGGATGGATATAAGCAAAATGTCTCAGGCTTCCTGCAGAATTAGTTGTGTGTCATAGTGACCACAGCTGAGAGAAACTGCGTAGGGAGGACATATTTGTTTTAGCTCATGTTTCGGTCCATTATGGTGGGAAAAGCATCGTCAAATATGAACACTGTGAGGACAGATTGTGGTAGAGGGCAACTTATAGTATCCTGACCAGGAATTAAGGAACCAGACTATAGAAGCCTACTTCTTCAGGTCATTTCATAAAGGTATTAACTATTAATACAGCCTTCAGGGGCAGAGACTTGTGCTAATGCACTTTCAAAATATCCTTTCTTTTGCTTTTAGTTAAAACATGGTACTAGCTGAGTATGCTCTGAAGCATCTTTGCCTACCACTTTAATCTCCATGACTTTAACTGAGCATGCTTATAAATGAATATGAATAGGAAGCCTTTATGAATATGTATAGGCTTCCTGAATAAAAAATCTCCATGAAGATTTTATTCCAAGAAGGCTTTGTTTCAGAATTAGCTTACAAGCTCACCCTGCCTGCTGCAGGTAGCACATCTTTCTCTCTTATATCTTAGCTGTGCTTAGATTTGGCGTTGAACCCTTTACCAAGGTAGGAACCCATTGTGCCCAGGTGCATAGGTTCAACAACTTCCTCCAATAGTGCCACTAGTTGGAGCACAAGCATGAGCCTTTAGGGAGGTTTTCAGATACAAACCGTAGCACAGGTCCAAGTCACTGCCCACTCTTACCTTAGATAGGCTTCCTCAGTCATCTATGGGATAAAACAATGACAGTGGCCTTCCAGATTTCTGATTACCTCAGGAATGACCTCCTAAAGGTCAGCAGTTGTGCTACGGGTCTGCACAGGATCCTTTCCATTGGATCATGAAACAGGTATGAGATGTGGCATAAGAATTCATAGGTGTGTGTGTGTATACATATATGAACCATCAGCACTAGAAACATATGCATATGAGCAAGACCAAATGGATGTAGCAGGTTGTATTTATATATTAGTTTGTATATATATATATATATATATATATATATATATATATATGAATAATATCTAAAGAAAGAGGTATAAATCTGAGAGTGAGTGTGGACATGTGAGAGGAGTTAGAGGGAGGAGGGGGAGGGAATGATGGAAATATAGGGAACATATTAAGTTTAAAAATCAATATAGTATTTTGTATATAAAATAAAAAAGTCTGGTCTTCTGCAAAAGGTATTAAAATGTAAGGGCTTTTTCCAGCACAATCCTCAGAGGTTTCCTTTTGGCTCAAGAAAGTGTCACTGCAGCTTTTGGGACCAGCACACAATACGTAGTGTCCTTTAATGAAAATGGGAAGACATGTGTTTGGAAACAGCCATTAACTTTAGGGCTTCTTGTTTAAAGCAATTAAAGCCTGACTTTAAATCAGCCATTAAGACATCACAGACACAAGTCCTGTGATTTTTATTAGGCTTTATGATCTTCATTTTTCTCATCTGAGGGAGAGAATTTCAGAATTGTTTCCAGTTCCTTCCTCTACCAAGGGTTCTTTGAGATGACTCAGAGGCCCTGGAGCATTGGACAGAATAACCACCTGAAAAGAAAAACCTGCTTTCCTCACTGACATGAAGAACACTGATACTGACGCCTCTGTTTCTTCTCCCTGTTTGCTTGGTTAGCAGAGTCTCCTGTAATCCATTAGACTCAGCCACAACTAGTATTTTGCTGTATTTTATTCATGAATTAATTTAGAGTCCTGGGTACAGATGCAGAATACATAGTATTGGGTTTCACAGTGCATGATTTAAAACTTCAGTTTTTGATAATGGATTTTTTATTACAGTGTGTGTACATGTATATGTGGGCATGTGTGCCACAGCCTGCATGTGGAGGTCGGAAGACAACCATGTAGGCTCAGTTCTTGCTCTCTCTCCTTTTCTGGGATTCTGGTATTGATCATAGGTTCCAGGCTTGTACAATAAGCATCTCTACTTGCTGAGCTCTCATACTGTCCTGGACCTTGATTTTTTTTTTGGCATTGAATTTACATCTTAAATACTTGGTTGTATTATTAAATATTATTTAATGTAGTTTTCCATAGGTATGGAAGTTTTATTTGTTTATATTTTTAATCAGTAGAGTATACTGTGAACTGTTTGACATTTAACGTTCCAATCTTTTGGTGATATTAATGATACAGTGGCTATTCTGGTATAGAAAACTTCCATTGATATGTCAACAGAAATGGGAATTGAATAATAAAGATATAGTAGCCTGCTATCTCAGTTAGCTTTCATTGTCAAGTGGACACAACCTAGAGTCATGTGAGAGGAATTCCCAGAGTGAGGAGTTGCCTAGATCAGATTGGCCTGTGGGTGTGTCTATGGTGGGTTGCCTTGATTGTAAATGATGAGAAAAGACCCACCCCAATGTGGGCTGTATTGTCAGGACCTATAAGGATGGTCCTGACTGTTTGCAAAAGGAAGCTAAGCATAAACCAGCAAGCAACATTCCTCCATAGTTTCTGCGTTGAGTCCCTTCCCTAACGTCCCCCAGGGATAATCTATGATTTACAAACTGAAATAAACCCTTTCCTCCTCTAAGTTGCTTTGGGTCGTGGTATTTGTTACAGCAACAAAAGAAAATTAGAAGCCCCGCCTTACTTCTTACTCCAAGCTCTGACTGGAAACAATGCCCGAAACAGTTGTCACAGCTACGTCTGCTTCATCAAACCCACATGTACACTCCGTAGCCCTTTAGAGGCATCCCTTCTCATTCCGTATGAAAACACTGTCTTCATTTCTCTCTTCTTTTTCCTGCCTGTCTTCTTCCATCCTCTGGGGATGCCCTGAAGACATCTAGGAGCTCCCTGCCTGTTGCTCCAGGCTGGGTTCAGCCAATGGGAAGCCTAGACAGAGATAAGAACTAGGGAGGGAGGCTCATGAGACTAGGGTTTGTTTTCCGGTCTCTCCTCTACACTCTGTGATCTCCTGTGAAGAGAGTTCTTGGTCCTTCCCGCGAAGCTCACTTTCCGTAGCTCACATTCCCTTCATTTCTGGGACCTGGCCTTTGCCTTGCTTTGCCTTTCTTTGTTGCTAGGCACCAGGCTAGCTGTGTTGTTTCGACCAGGTGCCTGCACAATCCTTGAAGGTTTCAAATGGATGTCTTCAGTAAAAAGCCATCCTTGAATTGCCATGAGCATTGCATACATTTCTGACTGGTCAACATGTCAATACTTGCAACAGGCTTCATCTATTTTACATGGCATGCTGTTTAGACCCAGAGAGCTATAACTCTGAACTTTACCAGTTCCTGTGGGTTACGTTGACAGAGATACAACGAACGGAGGTTTCAGTACTAAGGGTTTTTCTGGAAAGGCCTTTGTTAGCTTTTAAATTTGATTTTCCACCAAAGAAACACCCATTGCCTTGTTTGGTCATGAGTAACAGAGTCTTCCAAAAGCTGCAATTATTTTGTGCGGCAAAAACAAGAAGAAATGGTTACTTGATTATCAGTCAGGAAAGAGTCACAACCCTACCTCTTGGCCCTATGATTCTGAGCAGGTTATTTCCTCTCAGCAGGCCTTGTGTATGGATTCATTTCAAATATCAACTTAACTGTCCTTTGGAGATTAAATGTGTAGTGTGTGTGTGTGTGTGCGTGTGTGTGTATGTGTGTGTATGTGTGTGTATGTGTGTGTATATGTGTGTATGTGTGTGTGTGTATATATGCGTAGTGTGTGTATATGTGTGTGTGTGTGTATGTGTGTGTGTGTGTGTGTGTGTGTGTGTATACATGTGTGTGTGTATGTGTGTGTGTGTGTGCGTATGTATTGTTAGGACTTGGACAAGCAACTGTTACTATGGAACTGCACCACAATCCTTGTGTTACTATTACCACTGAGAGAGTTGGTATGCATTTTTTCACCTGAGGTGAGCATCAGTGGACTCAGTCAACTAAATCTTCCTTCGTGGTGTGGGTAATTATTATGTCTTCCATGGCGGTCCTCAATAGAATGGAAATGCGAAGGAGGAGGAATCTGCCCTCTTTGCTCCCTTCCTACGTGTGGGACCCTGGACTTCTGCTGTTGGAGTTGTACTCATGTCTCTGTTTCTTTCGGTTGCCAGGACTTTGGACTTAACAATGCATATGAACCAGCAGGTTTCCTAGGGCCCTGGCTTGGACATGTCAAATCAATGCAATTATGTAAGTCAATTTTTAAAACGTAAATCTTTCTGATAAAGGGAAGGGAGCAAGGGTTGGGGAAGAGCTCAACTTCTGATAAGGTTATTATAAAATCAATTTACTCTGAGATGACAGTTATGAGCCAAAGATACAAGTATACCAAGACACCAAATATTAGCCTAGCTCATGTTGCCATGTTCAAGAAGCCCATATAACCTACAGTTTGGCAAAAAAATCAGTGAACACAAATGTGCTTTCTATACAAAGTGTCAACTATGTCTCTGTAATGCATTAAATACTGTAATGGCAGTGAAATAGTAAACAGTCCACACCATTGTAAATGGAAACACTCATAAGTTGAGATGTCATAAGTCAGAAACTCTGTGTTCTGTGAAATGGGAGGAATAACAGTAGTTGGCTTGGCTGTTGTCATGAGATATTTTTTTTATTTGTGTTCCCCTCTCTTGTTTGAGGGGATTCAATTTGGTAAAGCCTGTGAACAGTAGATAGGATGATGATAATGACCACATTGTTTTTGTTACCACTCCTTTGGACAGGTCATTGTGTCTGCTAAAAGGATAAGCCAAGTATGAATATTCTTTATTGCAATGAAGTCCACAGCAGGGTGTTCATTTGATCCTGGGACCCATAGTGTTTTATGAGTTCATCTAATCTCCTTTTTAAAAATTGTACTTTTATTTTTAAACAATAAGATAAAAATGCTATAGTTTTTAAAGATTTAAAAATTTTTCTTCCAACAAAAACAAGACAATATAAGCCCTCTTTTTAAAAAGAAACTTATTTATTTATTTATTTATTTATTTATTTATTTATTTATTTAGTGTGTGTGTGTGTGTGTGTGTGTGCGCGCGCACACACACGTGCATGCACACAGATGGGGGAGTACTCATCACAGTGGATGTATGGAGGAGAGACGACTTTCTGTAGTTGGTTCCCCCCTTCACTATGTGGGTCCTGGGGATAACTCAGATTGTTAGGCCCGGCAGCAGGCACTACCACCCACTGAGCCATTTTGCCAGTCACTCAAGTAAGGTCTCTTGATTGTATTTCTTCTTAAACTGTATGAAGAGTCACAAGTTGTAGTCCATGTGGCTGCTCATACATATTTAGATGAGTCACTCATTCAGTGTTTGGGACTTCTAATAATCCCAACATGAGACTTAACTTTTGTCTGGAAATGCCAAGCAACATACTTTTTCTTTATGGAGCCCCTGACTCACTGAGCGGATAGATCTGTCTTCTGAGCATCTGCCTCAGAGTTTCTCAGCAACAGCAGCATTGCTATGTTGGTCCTTCTCCACAGAGAAGGACTGTCATGTACACTATAGAATGACTAACTTTGTAGTAATTTTGTACTAGGTGCTTTGGCAAGCACCCATGTGTGAAAACTTTATCAAGATATTAGCAAATATCCTTTAGATATCAATATCACCCTGATGCAAAGACAGAGGCTCTAGGTATCTGCATACCTTTTCATTGCTCCCACAGAGCAGGGTCTGAGCCGGATGAGGACTTGAGTACTTTTTATTTTGCCAATAGATTGCTAGTGATGAGCAAAGGCTTTTAGAAGCTACTGCAGTTGGGTGCATTTGAGGCATGGACCAGTGATCTGAGAAGCAGCATGAATCTGTTCAGCCCATGTTCCAGTCACACTGGGGCTGGATTTTAGTTTGCTTGCTTATTTATTTCTCACTCCATGAACATCTTTGACTCTAGTTTTATTCATGGTCTAAAGATTGCTGAGGACCACAGTAGGGAGTGAATTCATATGAGCACTCTAATCCCACCCACATTCTTCAGGGACAGACCTAAGACCAGGAAGGACAAATGAACAGGGTGTGTGTATTTAGCAACTATTTATGGATAATACTGGCACACAGGAGATGCTCAATAAGTATGGATGACTATGGGAAGAGTTTCAAGACCATCATCATGTTTGATGTCTAACTAGAAAGAAAGCTCTTAGAAGTTATTATGTTCATGGTTATGGTTTACTGCATAGAAAAGATGAGAAATAAAACATGTAAAAAGGAAAAGATGCATAGGACAGAATGCTGGAGAGACTGGGCCAGTCTTCACCAAATGGTTTTACATGGACCACGTTTAATTCTTCTAGTGATAATGTATCACAATCTGCATAGACTACTGGCAGCCAAGGAAACTCACTCAAGCTTTCATGGCTGGGGATTTTTACTGTGGGCCAAACAACTAAGCCTGGGTTGCCTAAGCAACTCATCTTAATTTCTTGGACTGAAGCTTTTGCCTCCATTCCAATATGGCATGGCTCAGGGCCAAAAAACAAATAAAAGCAAGCTTTCAGTATGAATTCTACAGTAAACATGAACTATGTAGCATGGCCCAAGACCACAGTGCTACACAAGCAGGAGAATTCAGGAGCATAATGGCTTGTTTTCAGAAGCAACCACAGGGAAGTCTTGTCTTGGAATGTGCAGGATTTGAACATGAGCCTGATGATTCTGTTGTATAGGCTGAGATAGCCAGGGGATTTGTGAATTCTAAATTACTAAGATCATACCAGACACAAACTAAATGTTTGCATTAGAGTTTTCTATATCAACAGATCCAGCAGTATATGTTTGTATGAGTTTACTGGTGCATGCCTACCTGGCCTAGAGAATTTAGTTCTAGAAATAAGACTAGGGCTTCAAGGGAATGAAAAACAAAAAGACAAACAGCCTCACATACAGAAAAGCTGTGACAGGGTGGCCTGCGAGTACTCCGATGGAGCAGTATCAAGTACATAACAACACCAACTACACAACAACACTGAACCTCAGCGAGTTTATTATATATAGCACAGGAGGAAAGGTTGTGTGTCTCTGTAAGAAATCTCTATAGTTGAGAAGTCTCAAGTTGAAATCATATTGGAGGAAAAAGATCCAGTTGTTAGTTTTTGTGCACACTGTAAAAATTTGTACCTGGACTAGGGAAAGGCTTTGACAATTATTAGCCTGAGCTGGGGAGGGTAGTAGGGGAGGCATTGCCATTCCTATGGATATGAACACACTGGTATTTGGCAATAAATAGTGTACATCCACTAAGGACTTCATTCTTTATGCATTCAGTCAGAACTTTATTGGCTCCCCACACATGCCATTGAAGGCCAGTGTTCTATACCCAGCTGGCCTTAGTGCATGAAAACTAGTCAAAGCTGCCAGCGATCAGAAAGAGATACAGCATATATAGGATGGTATTCAGTATCATTTATTGGGGAGATACTAATGTATTGTGGCTCTAGGTCACATCAAGACAAATTAGAACCTCAAAGACAGTTTGGGTCATATGGAAGAACATGAATACAGGGCAGTACAAAGATGATCTTATCCTAGTTGGTATATACCTGGTTTGTTTTAAACTCTTGTCACAGTCTCAGGGACATCTCTGGAGGCAGAGTACAGCATAAAGATCCATACAACACTTTGAGGATTCTGTCTGTTAGACAAAAGCCCAGTTAGAGTTTTCTAGAAAACCGTAGGATTACTCTGGGGGCAATCATGATAGTTATGATTCAAGATGACTGAAGTCATGTCAACCCACACAGAGCTCATAAACCCAAAAGTTTCAGAATAAGCTTAAAGGTTCCCAAACCTTGAAGGACTAGATATAGTTTAGTTCCAAAGGTAAGCTGTGGCCAACATACATAAAACATAAATCTTTTTCTTAAGTTTTACTGCCTTCTAAATGAGACCAAACTATAGAGGGCAATTTACTTTATTCACCATCTATTAATCAAAATGTTAATCTTATCTAAACAAAGTCTCTACAGAAACAACTAGAACAAGATTTGACTGAATAAATGTCCAGATCCCCATGGTCACATAATGTCTCCTAAAACTAACTTAGTGGTTAACAAATATTGTTAATAAGCCAAGCACGGTAGTTCATGTTTTAGTCCCAACACATGGGAGGCAGAAGCAGGCAGATCCATACCTATATAGTGTGACATTTTTCTCTTTGAAGGTATCATTAATAAGCTATAGACAGTTATGACAGGCAGAGGTCAAGCAAATTCTCAGTTGACGCTCAATAAACATTGCTGCTTGAAGGGAAGGTTTCAGGATCACCCCCGGGGATGTAATAATTTGCTAGAAGGAACCTCAGAACTCAGGTTAACTATTATGGTCATGGAAATGGGAAAACAATGCTCATAATGGTGGCTCCATACTCACTGCCACCTGGATATGGGGTCAGTCCCAGATTCTCATTTCTAATTCCATTATTCTCTTCCCCTCTCAGCTCTTCTCAGTCTTTCCTCCACTGTGGAGGTCTTTGATTGTTAGACCTTCTGCTTCTCCTCACTCTCAGGCCCGAGGTTCATGTAGAGTTAACTGCTTATTGCTTCCATTTCATCCCAGACCCACTGAGCCCCTCTACTTCCCTAATCTTCAGGAGCATGCCCCATCCTAACTCAGAGCAACCCTTTACTGAACTGTGGGATAGTTTTTACAGAAACAATACTTAACTTCTTTTCTTAGAACCAAGTTGTAATGGTGAGAATGTTGGGTGTTTTTTTTTTTTTTTGTCCCTTAGAAAAAAATAGGAATCAAATAAAAGCAGTAATTTTCTATATAACTAAATCAGACAGTTTATCCCCCAGGCTATAGATACAGGAGAATCTGGAGGAGAAAAAAAATGTTAAAAAATATCTTCATCGGGTAACTTGCAGTGAATAAGACAACAACATATTCCAATGGATACCTGAAATTAATTCAATATTTCATGTAAGGGCAGAAGAGTTCAAAGCAAATGTGGTCCCCAGGTCTCGAAATGAAACTCCAACAATTTCCTCTTCCTTTACTGGAGGAAACACTTCACTGTGGAGTTATTATTATTGCCTCACTGTTGTTTATTTATTTTTTATAAAAGAATACTTGACGATTTGTGTGTTATTTCTTTTCAAACCTGCGGGTTAAGAATCTCAGAGATACACAAGCCATTAGAACTTCTCCCAATATCTTTTTAAAAACTGAAATTGAAAAGTATTTCAGTGATCCAAACAGATGATGCCAAGGGATCTACCAGAGTCATAATTTATGCCAAAAACTTCTTTTGGTGGTCAGTCTGCCATGTGAGGGGTTGTGACAGATATAGTGTGACATGACAGGAAGGGACCTGGGCTTTGGAACTTCAGGACAGTGGTGACTGACTTTGGAACAGTGGTTAGAAAGGTCATGAGAAAGATAGAGACACTTCTGCTTCTGCCTGCTTCTTGCATATCTTCTATAGCATATGGACCATGTTGGGTCCCTAGACTATTACTAGTGATGTCTTGACTCAGGGTCTTTATGTTTGGATGTATCCTAGAGTGTGCATGGCTGGTCTTTTATATCCTTCAAGTCATAGGTCACAGAGGGCTCTTAGCTGCTCCCTGCCTCAGTGATATTTGATTCATAGCTTTGTTCCATTTTGAATTATGGTTGCTTATCTGTTAATTTTCAGTCTTTCCCCACCCTGGTGTCACTAGCATACGTCAGCTCTCTCTGTGTCTGATATATACAAATAAATAAAACAAAAGATGTATGTTCTGGGAAGCGCTTCCTGAGGACTTAGCAGAATGTAGCTGTGGTAATGAAAGAACTCTGGACTTGGTGACTTATTGGACACAAGGTTGATTTTCCCACCAGCAAGAAGTCCAGTCAGTGATGGCTCAATGAGCATGCAGAGACTGAAGGCAAACTCTTGCCTCTGTTTCCTCCATTCATGATTCTAGACTGCCAGAGGGCTAGCCCATTTTATGCTGTGCCTCCTGCAGACACGGATATCCAGCAGTGGGAGAGGGAAGACAGGGTACTTTGGATTGAGTAGGACGGTTTAGGTCCCAGGTCTGGAACTAATGTTTATCACTCTGCTCCACTATTCTGTTTTTTTCCTTCCATTTTGAGGCAGAGTGAAATAAACATGACCATACTAGATGCAAAGGTGACTGCAAAGGTGGACACCTGCTTCCCAGTGACTTTCATGGCAGCAGAGTGGCCACCTACATTATTACCTGAGGAGCTCTGTGATAACAGAACCTGGTGCTTTTTATTAACCTGAGCTGAGGGTCTATCATGGTAACTATATGAATGAATACCCAATCATCTCTTGTTGCCTAAATTGTGTTGGAGGCACCAGTTCAGATATGAAATTTAAAGTAGAATGAAGGCAAAGTATGAAATGCACAAAGACTTAAAACCATCAAGAAGATCCCCCTTCCTTCTGTCTGCCTGTCTGTAGGTGCATATATGTGTATAGAGGTACATGTGTACAGGGCTTCATGTGCACATGTGTGTATTATATGTGGATGACAGAGGACAATCTTGAGTGTTGCTTCTCAGGAGCTGTCCTCTGATGGAGACAGAGTCTCTCGTCTTCAGAAAACTCACTAAGCAGGCCAAGCCAGTGGGCTGCAAGGCTCTACTCATCTCTGCTCTTCAGGAATTACAGTAAGTGCTACCACTTCAGAATGGAATCTTCCATCTTCTCAGTTCTTCTCAGAGACAGAAGGTCAATCATTAGTCTGCTTTTCCCTTGATCCAGTGTTCTGCTCTACTGAGTATGCTCCATGGAAATGGAGAAGCTAGCTGAGCCACTAGCATGTTGGAAACTCTCACAGTTCTCCAAGTAGGAAGAACTTGGATTGAGATTGGTCATTGGAGTCCTCCTCATACTCTTGAGTGAAAGTTTGATTCTTTGGTGGTCTCTGGTCTTGTGTCCTATCACAGGATGTTAGTCCATAGAGGACAGGTTCATCTTGCTTGTCCTAAAGAGGCTGATATTGTAAGAAGGGCTATGCTGGTTGAGCTTTTACCTGGATAGAGCAGGATTGTGAGCAACATTTGTTCTAGGAGACTGAGTTGTTTTGATCACTTGAGCTATTTTAGAAAGTTTCTTTTGAAAGAGAATATCAGATAACATTTGAGAAAATTCCTATGTGTGTACAAATGTGTACATGTGTGCGTGTGTGTATGTATGTATGTATGTATGTATGTATGTATGTATGTATGTGTGTATCCTTGTCCCTGATGCTCAGGACACAGATAAGGGAGAAAAGCATTTCTCAGAGCATGCAACAACCTTCTTTCATTTCCCCTCCTCTTCTTTTGGGTCCTTGGCCATGACAGATGGATGTTGTTTGGCTCGTACTGTTTCCCTTTAAGTCAACCATGTGCAAGCTGTCACTGTGTCCTACTATTTACTGAGTGCTTCCACCCAGTGAGCTGTAGGAACCTTTTGAAAACCAAGTGTTATGTGACAGTGTTATGGGTCAACAAACAACCTACCGGATAATGTCATCATTACTTTTAATTTTCATCATTCTATCTTTTTTCCTGTCATCACAAAACTTCCAAAGGTAATCCAAGCAGGTATGATACTGTGATATGTCCTGAAGTCTTGGGTGATGGCTGGACACAGGGACCAGGTGAATTACCTGTGTCTCAAAGGTATCATATGGTAGATATCTTCATCTTTTTTATCTTTATTGTATATGGAGGTGCTGTGTGGTTGTGCTCTGTATGAAATATGACAACATGAAAGCGGTCTTTTCTCTGTGACATTTATTTCAAAGGGATTTTATTGAGGTAAGGCTCCTTACCTGAGAGTTTAGTTACTCATGGTGCTGTAGCAAATGGTCAGTTTAGGATCTTTAGTTAATAGCATTTTGTCCCTGTTCCCCCCAAGCCCATAATACCCCAAACCCATCCACTCCATTTCTGCATCCCACAAAGACATCTCACTCTGACATCAGCTCCAAATTCTGAAGTTCAAAGTCTCATCTATTAATAAGTAGCAACCAATTGCATCAGATATATGGGAGAGCATATGAGCCATGCTGAGACAAAACTCCTGGAACATCTGCCTCTATGAGCAAGTTCTAAAGCTCTCTGAAGGGACCTGTAGGAACAGCATTCCACTTTTCAGTCTCTCCTTCTAGACTGGTGGCTTAAACAGAAAATACCCAGTTCCGGAGGCTTGAATCTCAAGGTCAGTGTGTGGCAGGCCTGCATCAATGGAGGCTTACTTTCTCACCGCAGATGGGCATCTTTCTCATGAGAGAGAGAAAGAGATCACCTCTCTTGGATCTCTTCATAAAAGGGCACAAATCCCATTGAACAGATCCTGTCTTCTTACTCTAATCTCAAAGACTTTACATTATTTAGATTAGGCTTAAACACATGGACATCAGGGACAGATATTCAGTGCACAGAGCATACAGTAAGAGCATCCTCTTCCAGTACACACCAATGCAAATTTAACTCAAATTCCTCTAAATACAACTTAGGGCCAAATTCAAGCCCTCCTGATTGCACGAGTGTTCTAATTCACTGAGCCTGCTCTCTAGTCACTGCCGTACATAGTCTTACCTGTATATTTTTATTTTCTTAGGTATCAACTAGGAGTGTATGTTCATGGTAACTTGAGTGGCAAAGTGTTTTCTAAAGGACAATTTATAGGGAGGTGTGAGAGAGTTCTGTTAGCCAGCATCGTCACCAATACTTGACATTATAGTCATTAATTTTTACCATCTTATTAGGTATGTAGTAGTATATGATGATGATTTTTATTCATGACACTAATATTTCTTGATAATAAGGAATGTGGTCATATGTTCACATTTACTTATTATCCATTTAGGTACAGTATTTTGGTTCTTTTTTCCATTTTTAGTATATATGTGTATATATATATATATGTTTTGCCTTTCCCCTACTGATCTCTATATTTCTACACCATCTTTATCTCTATCTCTACCTCTATCTCTATCTTTCAGGAGAGAGTTTATAAATGTTAGTTGTATTTTGCTCCTTATGTAAGCAATCCATTTTCTTTTCACCTCTGTAGCTTGCCTTTTCCTTTTGTGCTGTTATGTCATGTGCACAGATGTATTCTTAGTGTTTTTAGTTCACAATGTTTGGGTTGGAAGACATTGTGCTGATTCCTTTTGCATTGACAGTGGTAGTTTGTTTATTTCCTGGTTGCATAATAGCCTATCATTCTTAATCCTAACACTGTATGTCACATGCAAATCATTCTCTTGAGCTGTAATTAGTTTTCGGATCTTACATACACATTATTTGATGTCCAGTCACATAAAGATGGCTATATTCTTATGTAAAAGTTTTATTGTCTTACTTTCTCATTTGTATTATGGGGAGCCAGGCAACTATCCCTAGCAAGACAGACAAAGAGCTGAACTTTGTAAGTCAAGTTATATTGGAACAGAGCCACAGCCATTCACTTGCATATTAGCTGTTTCCATGTATATCAACGAGACAGTCATTTCATATCATCTGGAAGCCTAAGATATTTTCCAGTTGGCCCTTTTCAGTAAAAGTTTGTCATTTCTTAATTTAGACTCATATCATATTTGCTGAAAACGATTGTATTTCCAAGTGTCCAGTGGGGCTTCTCATTTCCAAGTGGGACTCATTTCTCCTTTGCAGAAATATTTATTTAGCAACTACTACATTTCAGATCTTGTATGATAGAAGGATGCTTCACATTCTATGAAATTTTCAGCTTGGTAGCATTGCCCTTGTTGCATGGAGTTTGTTCATGCCAGCAAAGCTGAGTGTAAATTATTCTGCAGACATTAACAGAATAGAACCTAAAGCACATTCTGTGAGAGCACAGACATTATGTGAGAACTAGGGACTCATCTAGAAGGCTTTGAGTGCTCAAGGGTCAAGGGGCCCTTGGTACAGGAGTGTGAACATCCAGAGAGAAAGCTTGCTGGCACCCAGAAGACTGAGAGAAATATCATTTTTGGCTCATGAAATATAACCAAGGCATACATGGCAAAAATATCCTAATTTTTATGTTTAGAAAAGGCTGTGAAGCCGCCTTATTTTTGTTCTCAGCCAGCTTCATCACACACCGACCTGGAAAGGCTGTGAACACTGGTCACTGCTCATTAATTTAGTCATCCTGATAATTATAGGGTCTTAGAAATAATTACTAATTGGTTCAAATAGAGAGCTGTTCCTAGGGTTTATTGAAATGCAACTGAAGTAGGGATGTTAATTCTGCATATATATTTAAAGAGCATGAATATATATGTATATATAATTTATTTTGTGTTTACTTATTTTCTTTCCCTAGGACTCTTAATAACTTTCTATGATACCACAATGGCTGCTCAGTATCTCTTCCCTGATTGTTTTACAACTCTGTCTTGAGATTTGGTGCTATGATATCTGAAGTATCTATGCATAAATGACATTCCCCCCTCTCTCAGTGCATTGTAAAGCATGGCATGTTTGAGAGAGGCACTTGTCAGGAGGCTGAAGATATAAAATTAAGGCACTCAGAGTCAGTGCTATTTAAAAAGAATAGGTGAGCATGAAATGTTTTCTGATTGTCCAGCAGTTAACTAGTTGGCCAAAGCCTATGCATACAGCACACTGTGGTGATGTATATCATTCTATGTATTAAAGTGGGTTCTGAGTGGCAATGTAAATGGCACCTGCTGCGTTAGAAATGCCAATCTCCTGGCATGCTGGTATTGCTAATATTTCATTTTTGTTCTGTGTCTTGGAGTTTCCACAGTTTTGCTTTCAAACAACGAGGCTGCCTTTTGTTTGCTCTCTAATGACCATGACCCCAAAGAACTGCTTGTTTTTGTTGCAGAATCTTTGTTCCTTATTTATTTTCTTCTTTAAAAACAAACAAGCAAACAAGCAAGCAAACAAACAAACTGAATCTTCACAAATCTAGGATTCTCTTGAATAACTCAGCATTGAGTTCTGAGTCATCTGAGCACCTTAGGGTTTCTTCTTCTGAAGGGTTGGGATAGTGTTCATTTAGAAGATAAGGGATCTTTTTGGATGGTTAGTCTTTAATGTCAACTTGATTAGATTTAAATAATTGGAAATGCATACCTTTGGATGTGTCTGTGAGAGGATTTGAAGAGGTGTTTAGCTGAAGAAGGAAGAATTGTTCTGAATATGTGCAGTAGCATACCCGCGCTTGTGTTCCAGACTGAGTGAGAGAGAGCAGCTGAGCATCTTTATTCCTCTCTGCTTCTGGATACAACATGGCCAGCTACCTCATAAGCCTACATCTAGACCTTCCTGTTGTGATAGACTATACCCCTTCCTAAATCACAAGTCCAAATAAACCCCTGTTTCCTTAATTGCTTTGGTGGGTTTATTTTGCCAGCACAACAGTAAAGACAACAATACAAAACATTACATGATGGATGATATGTGTTCAGAACAACAGCGAAGTATTTGGAAGCCATTCCATTGTGTTCTCTATGCCCTTTGGTTCTGTAGTTTGTTGTTGTATGTTTTGTTTGTTTGGTTGATTTTTTTGTTATTGGGGCTGAAGGGAGAGCTCAGCCATTAGGAGCACTAGCTGTTCTTCCAATGGACCCAGAGTTGGTCCACAGAATCCAGATGGCACATCCATCTAGAACTCCAGTTTAGAGCATTTGATGCTCTCCTCTAGCCCCTTTGGACACTGCAGACACATGGTACACAGACATACATTCAGAAAACACACCCACACAGACACACCCACATAGAAATAACAACAATAATGATATTAAACAATAATAGCAATAATAATAGTAATTTAAAACTTATTGTCTTTTTTAGAGGGGAAGTGTTTCAAACAGTAACTTGGCACTTTATTTTTGAAAAGTACCAAATTCAGTTCTGAAAAGGATGCTTGCATTGATTGATTGTCACCTCTAGGGCATGGACTGAGTTATAAGCATTTAGATCACAGAGTGGCACATTTTCTGTCAAGGGACCCACCCTCCCCTCATTAGTTGCTTTGAGGAGATACTAAACAGAAGTGACATCAGGAAAGAAGTTCGATTTTTTTTTTTTTGACTCATAGTTCCAAGGTACATGTCATAATGGTGGGGAGGCGTGGTTACATGGCTGCTGGTCACATCATGTGTTTGGTCAGGAGGCAGAGAACAATAAATGTGATGCTTAACCATCTTTCTCCTTTTCATTCAGTTTCAGATTCCCCCTTGGTGTGTGGGACTGGACTCATTTAGAGTGGGTCTTTCTACCTCAACAAACCCTATCTAGAAAAAATCCCTCATAGACAAGTGCAAAGATTCATCTCCTAGGTGATTCTAGATCTTGTCAAGCTGACAATTGATATCAACTATCAAAACCATGAAGTAGACGCCTTAAAACTTGTCACTGATCAGCTTTGTCACTGTATCAGTAGAACAGCCAAAGACACGGTCACTATGGAAACAGACGGACATTACTGTGCTTCAGTGAAGCCTTTATTTTTACAGCACGAGAACACTTCAGTTGGCTGTGGTTTTCCTGGCAGATGCTCCTTGTCTAGTGAAAAGGGTCCTCAGGTGCTACAGTACAGGCTATTGCATGGCCCTCCCTATGGTAGGGAGTCCTGCCAGAACCCTTTCTTTTCATCAGACCAACTGGACCTTACTCCTGTTTGTATATTGGGCCTTTCCATGAAGTTTGATTTCATTTGAGCAAAGCATTTTGCAACTTATTTAAATGATTGCAAGCCCCTCCAGTTTCCTCCAACTTTGAGGATGAGGGCAATGGAGTATTTTTTTTAACCATAAATTTATATGTGGGCCTTCTGCTCGTCGTGATCTCTCAGACTGTTCAATTACATTCCTGAGTCTCTCCATACCATCAAAATTCAAAATTCCCATGGAAGGAAAAGCTCAGGGGTTGTTTTCTTATATAAATGGCAATCACTTATCTACATGAGCAATGAGTAAACATAAACCATGATTTCGAGAGATTTTCTATCTCTCTAAAGTGGAGGATAGCTCCTGATTTTAAATACAGTGTCTTCCAGCAGAGTTTGGATCCATGCTTGATGAATGTATGTGTGTGTGTGTGTGTGTGTGTGTGTGTGTGTGTGTGTGTGTGTTGTGTGTGTGGTGTTTTGTATGTATCATATCTAACCTGGGATGGTATACAAATAGACCAAATCTGCAGTGTAACATTTGGAACTTCTGGATAGCTAGTGTTTCTTTTATTACTTCCTGTAGATCTAACCACCCATTATGTTTCCCTGTAGTCTTTCTTGTCTCAAATATAAGTGTGATGAATCTTAAGTTATACTTAAAAACCCATGGTGCTTCTAACCTAGGTAGAAGAAATTGCTAAGTTGCCCAGCAGGGAAAGCCTGTGATCCAGAGAGCAGAGAATGTATTAGTTGTATGTTCCCAATCTGCTCTCTGAGGAACTGAGCAACTCAAGTCAAAGGTGCTGTCACCAGGGAAAGGTATTCTGTTAGGGAGCCTCTCCTAGGACTCCAAATTCACCATCACCCCAGAGCCCACTATGGAAATTTTTGTTAAACCTTCTAGGGAAGCAAAGGCTCAAACTAATTTTCAATTTGCATCTTTTCTCCTGAAGATAGCATAATGAGATCTCAAACAAAGGTCATCTCAAGAAGGAAGCAGAAGTGTTTTATCCGTTACAGCAAATAGTCTTCCTAAATTTGAGACTATTCCCATATATCATGTTAGTTTGGAGAGAGGACAGAGGTAAATAACTCAATAGGAATTTCTATTCTGAACAGTTATGAACCACCTACCTATAAAAGACTATTGATTTATATTTATGTATAGAATGTTTTCTACTTCATTGTTTCTGATGCAGACTGTGGTATTTTATCATCATCTAATGATTGTATTTTGATTTTTAAATATAGTATCTCTTTATATTATTTACATAGAAGACTGCATTCAAGTCAACATGTAAAGGATATTATAATGGAATTTTACTTTGCATATTTGTGTGTGTGTGTGTGGTTGTCATGCATGTATTTTTTCAATAAAGTTGCAGTCACTGTCAAGATCATTGACTTATTCTACTGTGGTTTTGGTACAGTAGATAGAGTAGAACCCCTGTCATACATACCTACTCGAGTCCCAGTTCATTGTTTCAGAACCAAAGACAAAAGAATTATCAGTTATGATTCAACAAGAAATGAGTTCAGCTTAGCCATGAGGTAGTCACAAAACAACATGTCTGTTCTGTTCTTATTTTAGTGACTCGTCTCATTGCTGTGATCAAATACCTGACAAGAGTTACTTGAAGAGGGAACAGTTGGAGGATGTGGTTCTGGTGGGAAAGCTATAGTGGCCAGAGGGAGAGGCAGCTGGCTCATTGAATCCACAGGCAGGAAGCTTTCTTTCACCTTTTTATTCAGATTAGGCCCCCAGCCCATGGAATGGCTCTTCCATAGTTAGTGTACACCTTCCAAACATGGTTAAGGCAATCGAGAGGCCCAGACATGCCAAAAGGTTTGTCTTTTAGGTTCTGTCATGTTGACAATCAATTTTAATCCTCACAATTTACAATTTTGTCACCTGATAGCCTCCTCATCAGTCAAGGGGGGAGCAGGGATGTGATGCCCTGCCATATCCCTGCTCTGAAAGCTCTTTTGCACTGTGTTTTCCTTTGTTAACACTGTAGTTTAAGTATGGTTTGTTTTCCAGAGGCTCATACATTAGCAGATTGGTCTCTAGTGTGGTTCTGTTCAGAAGTTAGGAAGTGGAAGCCTATGATGTCATCTCTATGTTGTGATACAGCCAAGGGAACGCCTACTGTACCTCTGAAGGACTATAACTGTGAGCTAAGTAAACCATCTTAAAAATAGGTAATTTAATAACCAGCCTCAGGTATCCTGTAATAGCAACAGAAAACTGACTAATAATTTGGGGGAGGGAGTAGGAGGAAGTCTATCTAGGATTTGATATGAAATGGATGTTTTCACTCAAACATGATCGAGTCTGAAAGACCCATCTGAAGCTTTTTTTATAATCCAAAGTGACTGACAGCTCACAGACTTCTCTAGCCTCAAGAGACTCTTCACCTAAGAAGCAGTTCACAATTCTAGGAATTGTACAGTGGACAGCTGTTGGAGATTTCTGAAAAGGACAAATCCAGTTTATGTTTAGGAGCTAATCTCTTCCTAGTTTGGACCCATCCATACAGCAGGATCTTCCTAAATAGGTTAAAGTGAATGCTAATAAGAAGTTTTAATTGTGAAAATAGAAAGGGAATTTATAGGACAGGATAAATGTTTAAATTTCTTTATTCTCAGGAAATTACTGTGTCTGAGAGCTAAATGAAGATTGTTTTTTTAAAACTTGAGATAATATGGTTACTTATTATTATGTAGAATCTTCTGCAGTTGACTCAATTTCATAGTGTAATAATGTGATGTTGTTTTCTTAAGAACTTAATAATTAAAAAAATATTCTTTCCCTATCGAGTTGAAATGAATGCCTTTAGTCTTATTAGATTTTCCTATTAAAACTGTTAAGAACTCCTCCATAGATGCACCCCTTCCCAAACCTGATGAACGTTTTGAGAATATCTCTCTGTGGAAAAGCCCGTAATGGCTGTAATCTATCAAGATGTTCATTTGGATTATTACTGAGCAGCATTGTTGATTAATCAAAAAAGAAAGGAGAATAGGATTGAGCAAAGACGACTGGCAAACAAAGCCTGTTTTTGTCAAGTTCAGGGTTAAAGCGCCAAGCTAGACTCCTTCAGAATGTGCTCAAACCCGGGGCTTTAGGAGTGAGGGCCAGCCATGCCCTTTGGATGGAACCTTAGATTTGGAGGTGAGGGGATAGTTATATGAGAGGCTCTTTCAGGGCCTGGCAAATATAGAGACAGATGCTCGCAGCCAACCACTGGACTGGGCATGGGGCCCCCAGAAGAGGAGTTAGAGAAAGGATTGAAGGAGCTGAAGGGATTTGTTTGCAACCCATAGAAAGAACAACAGTATGAACCAACCAGAAACCCCAGCCCCCAGAGCTCCCAGGGACTAAACCACCAACCAAAGAGTACACATAGAGGGACCCATGGCTCCAGCCGCATATGTAGCAGAAGATGGCCTTGTTGGACATCAATGGGAGGAGAGGCCCTTGGTCCTGTGAAGGCTCGATGCTCCAGTATAGGTGAATGCCAGCGCAGGGAGGCAGGAGTGAGTGGGTGGGTGGGGGAGCACCCTCATTGAAACAGGGGTAGGGAGGATAGGATAGGGGGTTTCTGGAGGGGAAACTGGGAAAAGGAATAACATTTAAAATGTAAATAAATAAAATATCCAATAAAAAAGAAAGAAACATGTGCAGAAAAAAGGTTAGTGAACTTCAGAGCACTGGGGTGCTAAATTAATTTTTCCACCCCTTCTTCCATCACATTTCTTTCCCTCACTCCCCGCTGATATGAGTCGAGCACAGAGCCACAGGAGCCCATTTTCCTGCTTTCATACTTATTCTTTGAATGCCTTATCCTCATAACCCAGTAATATTAATCGATTAAGAACAAAAACGAGACCACTATTTTCTTATTCACTCCTAATGCGTTACTCGTTGCAGAGAGAAAATCACCTATGAATGTCCAGACTACAAAACCAGTGGCCCCAACTCCTGTTTCTTTAGCAAGCAGTACACTTCCATATGGAAAATATACATCATCACAGTAAATGCCACCAACCAAATGGGTAGCAGTACCTTGGATCCACTTTATGTGGATGTGACTTATATCAGTAAGGGAAGGGGAAGTAGGTGGGGAATTTGTTACTGTTACATAGTTATCGAAGGAAGGAACACCTCAAAGAAAATAAAAAGTAAATATAAAAACTCAAGCCCTAATAAGAGAACAGCTTTAATAATATGATAGTCTATCTTACATTTGTTTTTCAAAAGAGGGTTAATTTAAAAAAATCAACATAAATTTTAAAATGTTTGTGCTAATAAGTATATTACTATTTTATTTCCTATAGTTTAATACCCCCTTTTCTCTCCTCTCCCTCTCTCTCTCTCTCTCTCTCTCTCTCTCTCTCTCTCTCTCTCTCTCTGCAAGCACATGCATATCAGAAGTGGGGGGTGCATGTGTGTTTGCAGAAGAAAGCATGGTAAAATCTTAATAAAAAATAAATTTTTGTTCCTCTGGGAAAAAAAAGTGAAACTCCATCTGGGTCTTCCTGGCTTATGGGTGGATTCCAGAGAAGAAAGATGAAAGAACTCACAGTCTCACAGTATAAAAAAAAAAGTGTGTGGAGATCGTATATGAGGGATGCACGTGACGTGGCGTCTGCACGATGTAGACTTACTTTGAGAAGAGGGGGAGAAGAGAGAGAGGGAGGAAAGGAAAGAGAGAAGAGAAAGGGGGAAAGGACAGAGAGGAAGGGGAGAAGAAGAGAGAGGAGAGGGAGAGAGAGGAGAAGAGAGAGGAGAGGGAGCGAGAGAGGGAGAGGAGCGAGGGAAGGGAGAAGGGAGAAAGGAGGAGGGAGTGAAAGAAAGTAAGGAGGGAGAAAAAGGGAAGCAGGGGGTGGAAATGGAGGGATTACAAAGGGAGAGAGAATTACACAAGTTTAGTTTCTTGTTAGAAGATGCATTTAGACCTTTATTCAACACACATGTGCATGCGTACGCAAACACTCATTTTTCTTTTCTTTTTCCTTTTTTTTTAATGAAAAGGGAGATTTTCTTATACTCACTCATGAAAAATACAAGGCATCCTTCATCTTATATGGACTCTCTGGTGCCTGTGAAAACCTGTGGTTATTATAATCAAAACCATTCAGGGTGTGTCTTAAATCACCGAAACACAGCCCCTAAGATACAGTCCCAGGAGAGAACTGTTCCCATAATCAGCCATCGCCCAGCTTAACTGCCCTCCCCAACCCCCACCAAAAAAAAAACCCTCACACAATATTAATCTCGATTTGGTTGTCATCTAATTTTGAACAAAGGCATTATGACCAAACTGTTAAATGCATCAATCACCACACAGGAAACTCTGCCGACATCCGCTATGCACTTCACAGTTGATTAGTGGCCTTGATTAAACAGTGCTGCAGATGATGGGGAAACAATTCCCAGGGCACAGTCTCTGTGGAGTTGAGAAGGGAGAAACCAGAGTAATAGGCAGTTGGATGACTCGTGGGGAACTGAGGCTCTCTGAAACAGTGATCCTAGGAGGGGGAATGTAGACCTGAGGGCTGACTGGAGAAAGGTGCTCAGGAAAAGCAGAAAAACAAACAGTCCTGGGCCAGCTCTAGTAGACAAGGTTACCTATACCAGACCTGCATAAGAGCAGGCCAGTATCAGTCCCAGTCTCAGTCCCAGTCCCAGTCCCACTCCCAGTCCCAGTCCCAGTTCCAGTCCCAGAAGGAATCTGAGGGACTCCCCAGACCATCCTGATCTAGGGAGCTATTGGGAGGTGGCTGCTGGGGAAGGAGGGTCATTTTCCTTTGGGAGTGTGGCCATTGGTAGGTTGTCTGTGTATATGTATATGCATATGTATATGTATATATCTTGTCTTGATTTTAGGAGCTGGACATATTAGGGGAGGTCTAGTGAGAGTTCAGGGAAATGGGATGATATGATCAGAGTGAGTACATCACATACATGGGTAAAATTCTCTAAGAGTAAATTTTTAAAAAATTATTAAAAAAAGAAAAGTAGAAAAGTAAAACTTTACATTTAAAAAAAAGCATAAGAAGCAACTGACAAAATAAAACAGTGACTGACACCCGACCACTGACATTATCCAACTGGCACCTTTTTGGACAATGACATATAAATAATATCAAAATATTCTGCTTTTTTTTAAACTGTGATTTTCCTGAGAGATTGGAAGAATGGGAGGAGGTAAGCTGATGACATTTTGATTGCAGTCCCCACTTGAGAAGGCATTGTGGGACTCTGTGCTTAACAATGTTAGGGGGAAAAGTGCCAAACATATCAGCCACCTCGATCTGCGCTTCTAAAAAAGAAAATGCTAAGACTTTGGCTGCTGCTCACAACCTGAGTTTCCAGGAGTGTCTGGAACCCTTGTGCATGTTATCCTTAGCTAACCTGCTGGGAGATGGCTGGATGCTTTGTCTTCAGTGCCCCTAGGCCTCCTTCAGTGTTCTCATGGTCAGCACCTCCCTCTTCACTTAAGGGACTCTCTCTTCCAAGGGTGCATCATATTTTCTATTCAGTGATCTAGTTCCACCAGGTTTTGGTTTGCAAGAGAATTTGCCAAGCTTTTGTGGGTAACAGGGTTTTTTTTTATTTCACATACTGATAAAGCATTTAATAAATGTAATGAATATGTATGGGTGGAAAATGGGTGGAAATATGGGTGGAAATATGAATAATAGATGAATGATAAGGATGAATAGATGGATGGATAGGTGGATGAATGGATAGTGAGAAAGATGGTAAGATGTATGTATGCGTGCATGTATGTATATGTATGTATGTATGTATGTATGTATATATGAATGATATGCATTGATTGGTGAATAAATGAGTGAGTACCTGGTGAGACGATGGTAAATATGCAGGCATGAATGAAGATAGGAATTGGTGGGTAAGTGGATGGCTAGTGGGAAAGATGATTGGCTTACATGGGTAGATGAATGGATGGCTGACAAGATAGATGGACGAATGGCTAGATGATGAGTGGATGAGTAGGAGAATGAATGATTCGTTGGAAGGATGGTGAGATGGATGGGTGGATGGATTACTGGATGGATAAATGGATGATTGGAAATATAGTTGGCTTGATGAGTAGATAAATGAGTGGACGGATGGATGTGATGACTGGACAGATGAATATATAGATCAATGAAAAGTTAGAAAAATCTTTAGGATTTTTTTTTTACAGTATTTGGTGTAAGACTAATAGAGACTTGGCTGTTTTTCTATAGACCTATAGAATGGATCAGAGGTTAATAGTATTGCTAAAAATATAATCTGTTTTCTTTATTGTATATTATCTTTCTTAGAGCTTACCTTCTATTTTCCGTCAAGGTTCGGGTACAGTAGTTTGCCACTACTCCATGTGTACAATGATTAGCAGAGCACTGGAGGGATAGTTTTATTTTAAATGTATGACTCTTAAAAATTATGTCTTAAGCTGTCACATAAAAACTTTTATGGGACAGTATTGATGAATTGCAACAATATAATAGCCAAAGATACTTCTTATTTCCTCTATTTCTTTTGTTTTTGCCCTCATGACTGTCAAATTTATGCTAGAGCACTAATTTTTTTTCTCAGTTTTCCAGATTCCTTTTAATAGAAAAAAAAAACCCTGAGGGACTCATTAAAATGTACCCACAAAGCTACAGAAAGTAAAACAATGCCTCTTCCAGGGCACCTCTGTAGGAATTCTTTGAAATTAATTGGACTGTCTTAAACACAGAATACTAGACTTTATGCCAAATTCCTATCTATGTACAGATGTGATGTTATTTGTGTCTCTTATCTCTGTTGGAGTTTTCTGTTGCTCTGGAAAACCACACTTAAAACATATCATCCTTCATTAGTTTAATACTGTGTCTGTGAGGTAAACATCCAGTGGCTGGTTTGGATACAGATGTTAATATCTTGTTTTGCATTTGATGCTTCACATAGGTCAGAAGTGTGTGTGTGTGTGTGTGTGTGTGTGTGTGTGTGTGTAAGAAAGGAGGGAGGGGAGGGGTGGAAGAAGGAGCAGGAATGAGGGCAGGAGTGAAGGAGGGACTAATAAAACAAAATGCAGGCATGCTTATTTCTATTGGAAGCAGGAAATGGAAGAATTAAATGGGAAGGTGAAGCAGTGAGAGGACTACTATTTAGTCCTTTAAAACCACATTTCATACAGATAGCATATGTGAAGTGAACTCTGTGATTCATGTCATCCAAGAGCAGAAGGGTATTAGGCATTGGTTTGGTCAGAATAGTGCTAGGCTCTGCGACAATAGCAAGCTTTGACATTTGAGTGCTGTAATGCACCAAAGGTGAGTTTCTTACTCTAATATCATTTCTCTGTGTCAGTGATTGTGCCCAGAATTAGAGTTTTAGTCACTTCAGAAGGAGGAAAGAACTAGAGAAGACTGTTAACCTGCATCTGTGCAGAAGGGCGGTGTGCCATGTCTACTTACAGCTCACTTCTACAAGGTAATCACCTGGCTTTAAATCCAAGGTCAAAGAGGTCATGGAAGTTCAAGGGAGCCTGTGAAATATTTGGCAGACACTGGTTGTTCATACCACTTATTTTATAGTTTATGCCATGATTCTGCCTTCAACCTGAAGCTTTGCATGACTTGGGAGGGTGTCCTTGTTTCTCAAAATTCCCAGCTTTGGTCCAGCAACATTTTGAGACTCTTCACCTAGGGAAAATATCTCATTCTAAATATTCATCTCCCTCTTATCCCTCACAGGTAAAGGGTGTATATAGAAATGGTTTGTTCATGGTTATCTTTTCTTTATAATAGCCAATTTGTGTATGGTTTTTAATCTTATTTTTAATCTCTTGAAGAGGAAAGACTTGTGGCCAAGAAAATATCCTTTTCATGGGGTACAGAAAGTTGAAGGACTGGACCAGTCTCTATTTTAGCTATATTAGAGAGGAAAAACATAGTTACAATCTATTAAATTATTCCACATGACTGCTATTAATAAATGAATGTTCGTTCTACCCAACTCTGATCCTTTTCTTTGATTATCAGTTCATCTCCATCCATCCATCCATCCATCCATCCATCCATCCATATTTAGTTCTAGACCAAGTTAGGACTCTTCAAGGTCAGAGTCTCTTTGGACTACAAGTGTAGCTTAGTAATAAAACATTTGTCTAGCATGTGTGAATTTCCAGGTTTTATCCCCAGAACTGAAGAAACAAGTCTCAGACTGCATTAGTGTTTTATGATTTACCTTTTATCATGTATAAATATTTTGTTCATGTTTTTGTTAACATTTTGAAGTACATCTACTCCCTTTATTATGATTCCTTACACTTTCATTCTCGATCAGGTGTAGGGACAGGGTAGGTGGGAGGGGCTGGGGATGAGAACAGAAATCAGTTGGGTGTATCTCTGGGACTAGCTGGAGACCTGGGGATGGGGGTGGGAGTTAGGAGGAGGAGAGGCTCTGGGAATCTATGGGGGTGACCTTAGCTGAGATTCCTACCAGCAGGACATATGGAGACTGAAGTGGCCACCTCCTGTATCGAGGTGGGACTTTCAGTGGAGAAAGGAGGACATCAACCCTCTCACAAAACTGTCATCCCAAAATTTGTAACTTCTGGCTACATGCTTCTCAGGGTTAAAAATGGAACAGAGACTGAGGAAGGGCCAGTCAATGGCAGCCCCAATGTGAGACCCATCCCATGTGAGAGAGTCAATTTCTGATGCTATTAATGATGCTCTGATATGCTTGCAGACTAGGGCCTAGCATAACTGTCACCTGTGAGGCTTCATCTAGCAGAAACAGATGCAGAGACCCATAGCCAAACATCAGGAGTAGCTTGAGCAGTAGCTTATAGAAGCAGGGGAGAGGGATGGAATTGAACAAGCAGCAGGGGTCATGGACACCACAAGAAGTCTTACAGAGTCAAATCTGAGCCCATGAGAGTTCACAGAGACTGAACCATCAACCAAAGAGCATGCAGGGGCTGGCATAGTCCCTCTACACTTTTGGAAAAGATGTACAGCTTGATCTTCATGTATGTATAGGAACTGTATCTGGCTTTGCTGCCTGTTATTGGATCTCCTTCCCCTAACTGAACTGCCTGGTTGGGCCTCAGTGGGAGAGAATGTGCTTAGTTTTGCTGGAACTGGATGTCCCAAGGCTAGGTGATAACCAAGGGGTGCTTGCCCTTCACTGAGGAGAAGGGTAAGGGGTAATTGGGGATAGGATTTATAAGTGTGGAACTGAGAAGAAGGGAGGGAGTAGGGGCTGTAATCAGGATGTAAAGTGAATGGATAAATAATGGGAAAGCAAACTCTTTTATTCTTCTCTTGATTGCCACCATTAAGCCAATACCTGATTCAGGACCACCACATATATATTTGGGGCATGTGAGCGGAATGATGATGCTATTTGTGTGGAGCTGGAAGTCAAGCTGGGCATGGAGTTGAGTTTGTATCTATATATTCTCTTCCCAGCAGTGTCCCGTGCACAGTTACTCCCATCCTGAGGTGTTTGGGCTTAGACAGTGGGTGATCTTGGTGATCTTGGTGATCTTATCCACTATCAGTGTCAAGGTAGATGTAGAAGTTTGCTTTAATAATCCTCTTTGATTGAAAATTATCTCTAACCCTTGATAGGTATCATTGTGTTAGAATATGTGCCTCTGTTTCTGCTTGCTTCATGGTCCGTTATTCCTTTGGGACACTTCAGACGCACAGGCTTGGCTTTTAGCTACCCCATAGCTATCCTTTTCAGCCATGTCAAGCTCCTTGTTTACCACAACTGAAATGCTACCCTCCACCTTATGCTCTCACATCCCAGGACACTGCAGCAAGGTATGCTGCCAGCATCCTTAGCTTAGCAGGCTCTAAAGTGAATCCCGTTACCTTCTCTGTTCACTGTCTTCTCACACTAAACTCAAGAGTTCCACAACCTGCTGTTGCTTCTTTTCTATTTCCTGGTCCCAGGGCTGTTCTCTCATGTCTCCTGTCCCTTCTTCCCTCTGATAGTTGTTCATTACTGATCACTGGCTCATTGTCTCTGTTCAACTTCTCTCCCTTGTGTATCTATATGATTTAACTTGCCTTAGGATTTGCATATGCTTTTGACTCCCCCCTCTTCCTAGGGAGTCTGCCTAATAACATTTCAAAACACATAACTTCACTGGCACAGTACTGTTGACATTCCATGTGGCCTCTAAACCACCTCCATTGTCTTAACATTTACAAGGCTCCTTCCCCCCTCCCTCCACCCTCACCTCTACTCATGCAGGTTTCAGGCAAACCAGGTAACCCCTTTCTTGTCTAAGTCATGGCTCACACCATTGCTTTCATGTATAGAATGTTCTCTAGAGGTTTCTAACTGCTCTTCACATAGAAATTCAATTGCTTTGTCTTATTTCTGAAGTGGTGGCCAGGTGGCCATTTTCTCCTTTTGAAACTCCAACTCAAGGATGGCAATTAGGGCATAGCCAGTAACATACACACAAACACAGAGAGAGAGAGAGGGGGGGG
>NW_021620588.1:2313283-2319817 GCF_004785775.1 Grammomys surdaster
AGGCATACCTACCTGAAATTTTGTCTTTGGAGAAAAGAGGCTGCGTTGGCTCAAAGGTAAACATTGCCATGCCATTGCTGATACCTGCCTATAGTGTGGGGAAGTAGAATGGAACTTTTATGTTATTTAGCTATATTTGATGACATACTTTGTTGTATGCATGGCTTTTCTCTGGATCTAACTGGTGAGTTTTCAAAGGCAGAAGTTGTATCCTGCGGAATTCTATACTCAGCACCACAAATTTACCTACTCAGTGTGCTGAAATCACCAGACACTCCAAAAAATGTTTGTTAAATAAATCCCCGAATGCTTAACTGTGCTGTTTAGTTATCCAAGATTGAAGACCTCTGGGCTTGGCTGTGATCACATTGATCGGGACCTTGGGTGTTACATCTCCAAATCTACTTTAAGTATCAGTTTGTTAAGGAATCTGACTGTACCAGCATGAGAACTTCTTCTATACCAGTCACCTTTAGTGATTAATGAGACCAGGCACTCCTGCTGAATGGATAGCAACCTGAGCCTCACTATTGCCTGTAACAGAATTAGCTTTCAAACAGCATTGATGAATTTTTCTCCTAGGCTTGCTTTCACAGCCCAGCAAAGCAACTTGTCAGATGTTAAATCCTTTAGCCAAAGTCAAAATCCGAAGGCTGACTTAAAACACATTCCCAATAATGCCAGAGGCTGGCCTTATTGATTTGGTGGTCTTCGAAATGTCCCAAACATTTAGACAATTAAAGATTGTTCAACCAAGTATAAAACCATACCTTCTCTGCCTGTTTGTCCTCCCACATACGCATCTCAAGTAATTCAATTATTCTTATGAGTTGATTTTCAGAAGCTTTCCCATCCTTCTGGCCCATCTCTGAATCCCTTCCATTTGGTAAAGAATCCAGAACTAAAGAATATTCTAAATGAGCTCTAATCAGTCAAGACCAAGATCAAGGATCACACCCCTGAGACTCTACAGTCCATGTTTTTATGATATCATAAGAATTTGTTTAATCTCCTAGCTGCATCAAGATATAATTGTCTCATGGGATTGATGGAACTTAAAATTTCCTATAGTAAAATCATATTGTATTATCTGGGATTGTGTAAACCTCTTTCTGTTTGTCAGAAAACATTGCCCATACTAGTGACAAGAGGAAACTTAAGAGGACCATGTTATGGTTTGGGTGTTAATTGTTTCCTATGGGTACATGTGTTTGAATACTTGGTTCCTCAGCTGGTTGTGTTCAAGTGGGAGTTTGTGGAACTTTCAGGAGGTAGGAAAAAGGAGTAGGTCCATGGGGCTGGGCTTGTGCATGATGTCCAGCCCAGTTCTTGTCTGACTCTTCTTTCTGGTCCACTGAGAAATGTGCTATACTCTCCCACCATCATGACTCTGTCTGATACTACACATTCCCTGCCATGGCCTTCCCCAAATACTGAGTCAAAATAAAATACTTTGTAAGCTGCCTTAGTCAGGTGTTATCTCACAGAAACTAGAAAAGTAACAGGATCATTGCAAAAAGGTCTAGAGAGGGATGCATCTGGCCCAGAGTAGCAAATCATGTGCTCCATTTCTCACTCTTCATCTTTCCATTCTGTGTCCTCTGTTTTAGCTACGTTTTCAGAGTTCCCTCTCTTGGAAGGAAGATGGCTGCAGCATCTCCATCCTGAACCACTTTAAAGCAGAATTTCCTGAAAGGTCCCATGTAAGTTCTGCAGTTCATTCTTTATCATGGATGAGCTTGGTTGTTTATCTCTCCAGAAATCACTGTGTTAGAAGGTTTGGGGAAGCCATATGTCTCAGTGCTAGAAATGTGACAGTGACCATATTTACTTGTAATAGACCCTAGACCTTAGCACAACTTGATGCTATAATGGAAGTGCTACTTGGGCCTTGGAACCCAGCATATAGGGAGCAATAGCTGACAAAACAAGAACAGAAACCCAATCCATCCAAGTTCATAGTTCTGGGAAAGTTCCTGACATACTAACTTTGTTTATTGGCTTCTATAATTCTGATTTTGGGTAATTCAGGATGTGTTTTTTTGTGCTTAAAATTTCAATCCAAGAAAGCATCAGGACTGCACTTAGGTTTCCAGTATCCAGTGTTCTGGTCTGCTAATAAAGACTGTCTATTGGGTTGAACCTAGTCTGAGTGATCTTCTCTGAGGGAATACCTCATAGCATATAAAGTGGGGGGGATGAAATAGTTCCCTTAAAAGAATATAGCTGGGAAGATGAGCTAGTAGGCAAAAGTGCTTATTATGTAAGTATGAGTACCCGAGTTTGGATTGCGAGCATCCACATAAAAGTTGGGTGCAGCAAACATTAGCCTTTGACTTCCACATGCCCACATATGGACAAGCATTCCTTCTTCCTCCAAGATAAAGACCAATCAGTATCCATTACCAAAATAGTAAGAAATTTCTTTCTTTCCTGTAAGTATTACCACTGGACTTTGAACGGGGCTTGTATTGGATGTATAGGCTGCTTGGGATAGGATGCCCATGTCTACATCAGTAGGCAGTATTAGTTCTATCAATCTGTGACTGCGGGGGCTTATTTCTATCTCCTAGTATTCTTTTTGGTTTCTTTCTTTAGTATTCAAAAGTTTTCATTGTAGAGGTTTTTCAACTCTTTGGTTAGCTTTACTTCTAGGAATTTTTTTGGAGCCTATTGTGAATGGGGTTGTTCTTCAAAAAGCTGAGAGTATAGCTGCAATCTGATTCAGCAATACGACACCTGGGCCAAAGAACTCTGAGTCTGCATACCACAGAGATACTTGCATATCCGTGAACTGTTGCAAACACCACAGTATCCAAGTCATGGGATCAACCTAGGTGGTTCTCAACAGATGAATGAATAAGTAAAACATAGTATACACATACAATGCAGCTTTTATTCAACCCAGAGAACAAAGTTATGCCATTTATATAAAAATGGAAAGAGGACTTGACATCATAATACTATGCAAATTATACAAAGCTCAGACAAATGTCATGTGCTCTCTTGTTTCACCTAGATTCTGTACACATGTGTGATCACAGAGAAAATATGAAAATAGGAGGGAAGCTATTTGGAAAGACAGGGGCTCATGAGAGTGGGATAAGCATACAATGAAAGTGACTATGTTCAAAGTACATGACATACTTGAATGAGAATGTCATTATCAAAGCCACCCATTTGTATGTGAATATATAATCTTTTTTGGATGGAATAGGAAGGGTGCTGGGCAGAAACAAATTAATGATTGCTCTTGGTAACACAATTCTACTTTAAACTTCCCAAAGGCAGGCACTCTGGCTTATTAACTTGTGCACACTCCCATCCAGTCTTTAACAAACGACACACTAAATGTTCAAGAGCCAGTTGTTTGATTGAATTGGTCCATGAACAAAAGGCAACAAGATGAGCAAATTTTCAGTGATTCAATATTAAAAATATCTTATTTTGCACTTGTTGGGTTATAAAATTCAGACCAAACTTGCTTAGCATGTCACCTGTGTTCACATGAGGGCAAAGGAAAATATTAAAAACGTGGTGTGTTTCTACAAAGACAGCTTTGCTATGCAGCCAAAATGTAGAGTGGAGATGTGTCGAAAGTGCAGACAAAGGAGAGTGTGTTCTTCCAGGACAAATGCAATGAAAACAGAGCTTGATTGACAGCCTGGTAACAGAACTAACATCTTGGAGGTTGAGAGGCGTGCTTATTTCATATATCCTGGGGCAGTGTCATCAGAAGAATAAATACTTTCTGTTCCCAATTCAATCACTTTGAGTCAGTGAGGTGATTGTTTTCGGTCACAGAGGGAGCCCTAACAAGCATGGTTCAGTTTCTACATAAGATCACAGTCTCCTCTAACCCCAATCCTAAGGCTTCCCTCCACTGGGATTCTTTAGCTAATACCAGTATTTAATGGTGTCAGTATCTTGTCTCTTGCCTCTTTACCATCTCACTATTTTCTGGCTTGTCCCCCTTCTTTACTCCCTTTTTTCCTTGCTGTGTGTTTATATGTGTGAGTTTGTGTAGAGGGCAGGTATCTACATTGGATGTCTTCCTTCTTTGCTTCGTTAGCTTGGTTTGTGAGATAAGGTCGCCCACTGATTCTGGTGCTTACCAGTTCCCTAAATTGGTAGGTTGATGATCTCTAGAAAGAGCTTGTCTTTGCCTCCCCAGCTCTGGGAATCACAGATGCATACTACTGTACCTAGCTTTTTTACATGGGTGTTGGGATATGAATTTGAGTTTCACCTTTGACTGAGCCATCTGTCCAGGCTCAGGGTCCCTTGGCCTGACTTCTGAGTCCCATCTCTGCCACTCTATTCAGGGCTCAGCCTTGGCTACAGGATATATATGTGTGCATAGCAGGCTGGAAGTGTAAGATAATTACACTGCTAGAGACAGTCCCTCAGCTTCTGCCTGATTAGTATTGATAAGGAGAACTTTGAGAAAACTTTCATTTTGATTTCATATTGATGGGAAGACTAAGAAATGAGGGTTCCATATGTATGCCAAAGACTTATCAGAATCATCCTCAGTGCCCATTCTGGTAATCGGCTTGATAATATAATTCCTTTTCTCCCTTCCCTGATCACCAGTGTTGTATGAGAAAAGCTCACATGTAAATTGCTTACCCTCAAGATGTTTTCAGTTGCCACTGGTTGGAGATCATAAACTACGGTAGCTCTTTGCAGCGTGAGAAAGCTACTTTCTTTCAGTCCTCAGTGTGGTGACCACCATAGACCCTCATGACTACCACAGACCCTCGAATCATAAAGGGCAGCCTGGGCAGTGAAGATCAGGGGCACAAACTCCACCTTCCTTGTGGGTGGGGCTTGGCTGCTGTGACAGTGGTCTGTGAGATCTCAATGTAGGTTTAATGGTAACTTAAAGGACTGGTTTCCTACCTAGCACACGGACATATAATAACATAGCTATCAGTCAGCACCCCAAATATGGTGTTTCAATGTTGAGGACAAAACCAAAGCACTTCAATTCTCCGGACATGGTAGTGTCTCCATAAAATTCCTCTTCCTTTTGAAGATATAATACGTTAGATTTATGGGACATAAAGGCTCCATTATAACTATTGGACTTGCTTTTTATAACCTAGGAGAAACTTAACATAATACCTAAACATATAGACATGCCCAAGTTCCAATAAAATTATCTTATAAAGCAAAACATGAGAGCCATATTTGGCCTTGAACTCTAGGACACTGACTCTTACTTAATAAGTAAACATAAAAGGTCAACTTGTGTCATCTCCCCAGTTCATAATCCTGTGGGTTTTGTATGCACCTTTACTTGGCATGAATGTTTTTGGCAGAATATGAGGAAGAGAAGTAGGAAGATGAGGCTAATTAAGGCAGAGCCTTGGCTGAGCTGGAGAGGGAAGAAAGAGACAGAATGAGGAAACACGAGTTCAAGCATGATCTTTGCTTTATACATAAAGGCAGGAGAGAGAAGCACTAAATTCTAACCAATATTGTGGGGCAACTATAAATGGAAGAAATGGGTTTAAGAAATGCCATAAAATTCAGCTTTATAAGATTTGGGCTTTATAGCCTATGTTGTAGGAGTCTCATTGAATAAATGTATGTTTTTCATTATGTTTTTATGATACATTTAAAGCACATTAAGTCAGCAACAGCTATCAGAGAAGAAGAAAACAGCAGAGAAGCTTTGGCTTTGCAAGTAAGCACATCCATTTTAAGGAAGGCTGCATTTCATCAAGACAGGAAAAGATATACGGCTGTTGTCCTTCCCAGCTGTTGTCTAACTTCTTGTTCTTCAAAGAACAACATTAATAGATGTTTTACTACATTTATCTCTGATTGAAGGGGCCTCCTCCATCTTCACTTTACTTTGTATTCATTTGTTTTGAGTTTCAGGTAGTTGACATCCCTAGTCTTTAAGAAAGAATATCTGTTTTGTTGAAGGTGAGAAAAAATGAAGCTCATTTTGAGAAAGTATAGCTTGATTTTTATTTTTTTGGCTTAGAATCTGTGGAATATTTATGATATTTAATGGTGTTTTAATTTTTAGTCTGTGGGGCTGAGATGAGTGGCAGAGAATCATAGGGAACAGGCTTTCTTCGACTCACTGTTGTAAGGTTTTGTGTTATAAAAACCCACCTGGGATGGCTTCAAACCTTGTGTCCTGTGACTTCCAAAAGGGAGAAATCTTCTTCACACCATTGTACCATCCACTGGCCAGTCATGGTCTTTGGGATTGCCTCTACCCGGAGATTGGTAACCTGTTTTTTTCCCCCAATCTGGCATGAGGGTAAGATGTGAGACTCTCCAAATTTTATATCATCACATATAAGGCTACTGTTGTGAGATGAACCATAGTTTTATAAAGAGATGAAAAGACAAGATGCTGCCAATTGAAACCTGGCACACTGTTTTATTATAAATGGCCCCCCAGCCTCCAGGATGTTAAGCAGGAAAAAAGTCACAGTGAAGGCATTGTTTGTCATGCCTTTTCCTTCCTTCCTTCCTTCCTTCCTTCCTTCCTTCCTTCCTTCCTTC
>NW_021620588.1:2319917-2351063 GCF_004785775.1 Grammomys surdaster
TTCCTTCCTTCCTTCCTTCCTTCCTTCCTTCCTTCCTTCCTTCCTTCTTCCCTTCCTTTCCCTTTCTTTCTTTCTTTCTTTCTTCCTGGAATCTGTATAAATTACATACTGTGAGAATAAGGTAGATGTGTCACTGGCAGAGCATTTATACTATGTTGTATCTATTTCCTGAGATGCACAGGCCACCCTAGGGCCCACTTCCACTCTCCATTCTTCTGTCTTTAGAGGTTAACTCTTTCTCAGTTTTTTGTTTGGTCAGCTCTGATCTGATGAAAAACTGAAGAGAAACAGATTAACTCTTTCTGCTTTACTGGCCTTTATGCTACATGATAAGATATCATGAGCCTCTCCCAATCCAGCAGAAATGCTGAAGATGTGGCTTCCTGAACATATATCTAGCTGCAAACAGAGTTTGTTACTGAGAGTAAGATTTTGCACTTTATTTGATATCCTAGTTTTTTTGAGATAACAAAATGCCATAAGCCCAGCAATTTACGAGCAATCAAAATGTATTTCTTATTGTTCTAGAGGCTGCAACTCCAAGATCCAGACACTGGAAGATCCATTGGCTGGCATGGGCCACACTTTAGAATTCACAGGCAGCATCTTTCATTGTGTCTTTGTATGGTGAAGAGACTCCAGGAAATGTTCTGTCCTTGTTGCCTAATCTTTCCAAGTCGCTGCCTTCAATACCACAGGAAGTTAAGGGGAAACAAGTGTTCTGACCATGGCGTTTTTCCATGAAACTAAATTTCTTTCTTGTTGTATGACATGATTTCTGAGGAAATATCAATAAACATCTATCCACTCCAGCTACAGAACCAATGAAAGACCAAAGTATGGATACCAGCGGATTCTAGTGAAGCGGTGAGTTTTATTGGTGTTGCATATAGTACTATGGCTGGGGAGTTACTTAAAGGAGCAGAGATGACTCAAAGATGGTTGCATCATTGAAGTCCACCCCAGCATGGGTGACAGCTCATGAAAGTTGAACCTGGAGCTCACTGCAGAGCCTGTATGCAGCTCAATATATTTTTCTCCTCTTTGTAAACATTCTGTATTTTAATGAGTTTCCTTTCAAAATGTACCCACGTCATACATCTTATACATGTCATAAGATCCATAGTTTATGAGTGACCAAAATGTATTTATCATTGTTCTAGAGGCTACAACTCCAAGATCCAGGAAGTGGAAGACTCATTGTCTATGTGTGTTGCTACCTAACATTTCTAGAGACAACCATCAAATGTAGATCTGTTCCTTCAGCATACTGGATGAAATTATATTTCATCTCCATGAGCAGAGAATATCATCTGATTAAACCCTTCAGAGTGTCACATTTTCTGACCCACAAGGACTGGTTAATGAGTGAGCATGTGACTTGAGCTAGTCCATTTGGGGAATCCCAGGCCTTCCCTGGAATCAGTTGATTGACAGGCTCCATTTTCACCCTGGACATAGGGTAGGAAGACTACCACCCTATGGTGGTAGCCATTTTTTCATTACTTGGTAGCCAGGAGGATGAGTCTGCAAAAACTAGAGGAAGCTGTCTAAGATGGAGGGAAACTGGACATTTGATTGTAAGCTGAGAACTGAATATAACTGTGTCTGAAACCAAAACTATCTGCTTCACATATTGATCCCAAACATCTCATCCATTCTGGTAAGTTTGCTGGATTTTGTCTGTCTATCTATCTATCTATCTATCTATCTATCTATCTATCTATCTATCTATCTATCTATCTATCTATTAGCAAACTGAAATTTTGGTGTGCTCCAATGGCAGGTAGTAAATATCACCATTGAGATATAAACTTGTTTGATGCTACTTTTCACTGTTTGAAATCGTTTGAAAGTCACTCCCAGAAAGTATTCATTCCAACCAGGAAGTATGAAATCATGGATGAAACTGTGCTGTCCCCTAAACATCTGACTGGCTTGGCTTCTTTTGCACACCCTAGAAGTGTGGCGGTCTTTCTTCATATCTCTAGACACATGCAATTATCTTCGTCTCTTTTTGTTGTTGTAGTGGTTTATATTGTCTAATTTTAGCAAATATGTCAATGTATAATTGATACATAGTAAATGTGCATGCAGAATTATATTCAGAATCAAGACAGTGAAAACATATATTACACATAGAAGCTTCCATGTATACCTCTATTCTGTATATGCTTACCCCTCTCTCTGCCCAGATCCTATTCTGGAAATCACTATTCTGATTGCTATTACTATCCTGTGTATTTTATATAATTTATATAAATCAAATAAAACATTATGTGCTCTTTTTTGAGTTCTTTCCTGAAAGTAATTATCTTGACATTTGTGCATATCATTGTAAACATTTAGTGCTTGTTACTCTTTATTGCTACGTGGTATCCCATTCTGTAGACATACCACAATAGGCTCATCTTTTCATGTGTTGATGAACATTTGACTTATTTTAAATTCTACAAGTAAGACCACTATATAATCCATTACTGAGTCTTTATATGAGTAAGGACAGTATGGAAGTGGAATGTCTCTGATTTTGTTATGAGTAAATGGTAAACAAAAACAAACAAATAAACAAAGCCAATTACCTACCTGACTTCCAAAATAGTTGTACCGTTTTACAGTCTAACCAACTACATGAGAGTCCCAGTCCCCTCACCGTCTTGTCAATACTTACTATAGTCAGTCTTTTAATTTTTCCCTTTTCACTACCTGTGCCAAGGTGTATTACTGTGATTTTAACCTTCATTTCTTTAATGGCTAATGATACTTAATATCTTTCCACAAACATATTTAGCATTCATACATTTTTTTCTAAAATATTTGCTTAAAGTTATTTATTTATTTATTTATGTATGTACTTTTTTTAATTAAGAAGGGTCAGATATAGTTTAAGATGGCCTCAAACTCACTGTGTTGAAGGACGACCTTAAACTTCTTACCCTCCTGTGTGTCCACCATTCTTGTGCTGGTGTTACAGGTGGTACTATGCTTAGTGTATATGATATTGGGAAATAAATCTAATGCTTTGCAAGAAATTAAGGTACATCTTTAGTTTTCCTCCTCTTTTTGAAACAAGGATTCATGTAGCTCAGGCTGGCTTCAAACTTAACATGTAGCAGAGGATGACACTGAACTTCACAGTGTGTTTTATTTTCTTATAACTGGATTTTGAGATTTAAAAAAAATACATTCTGGGATCGTGTCTTTCTTCATCTGCATAACTTATAAATGTTTCCCCCAGTCTATATCCTATGTTCTCCTTGTAAGTCCTTTTAATTTTGATAAAGCCCAGTTTATTTATTTGCTTATTCTATGTTTTATTATTTTATGCATGCATAAAATGTCTGTCTGTGTACCTCTTGTGTGTCTGGTGTCTGCAGAGGCAATGATAGGGTGTCAGACTTTCTTGAAATAAGAGTTCAGACAATGAGCATGTGGGTGCTAGGAAATGAATCTGGGTCCCTTTAAAGAGCAGCTAGTGCTCTGTACTGCTGAACAATCTCTCCAACTACTTGGATTATCTTTATGTCACGATTTTTTTTTATGTCAAATATAAGCAATTTTGTTTCCAAAGGATTTCTACTGTTTTATTCTAGAATCTTGATCACTTTAAAATTTATATCTAGGTCTGTGATAGATGCATATTGAAAATGTAATTGAATGTATAAATGATGGTATTTTCAGCAAATGATGCTGGAAAAATTGGATATTCCTACATTATAGTGAAAATGAGAGGACTTTTCTCCATAGTTTTTTGGATGTTGGATGGACTATTTCATACATAGAAATACTATTTAGAAAGAATTGGTTGCCACTATTTTTCAATTCTTCTGAATGTCATACTGATATTCTAACTAGGTATTTTATCAATTATTGAGAAATATTAAGACATCTGAGTATGTCAATAGATTGTTCTATTTCTCCTTGAGATTCTTTCAGTTTTGAGTTTTGTTTGTTTCTCTTATTGGGTGTATAAACACAAAGAATTGCTGTATCTTCTTCAAGAAATTGCTTTTACCATCATCAATCATGACAGGATGGGGTTTGTTCCCATAGTATTTTTCTACTCTGACCTAACTTTCTGATAGCAATAAAGATGTACCATTTTTTTTCAAGTGGGGTTAGTATTGTACATTGTTTTTATCTTTCAATTTCAATAGGTTTGTATCATCATATAAAGATTTGGCAACATCATATCTTTACCATAGGTAGTAAATGGCTTTATTTTTACTTTGTGTTTAAATTTGATAATGTATACACGTAAACTCAGAGGTTAGGGCACTTTACATTATTGTAATTGTTGACTTAGTTTTGAATTATCATCTTGGTATTTGCTTTCTATTCATCCCATATTGTCCTTATATCCGTTTCCTACATGTTATGAGTAAGCTGCATATGCTTTATGGTTGTATTTTTTATCTTTTTCTTATTTCATATCTGTTACCATTTTTGTCATGATTGTATTTGCTTTTGAGTTTACATCAGGCGTCCGTCATTTATTGCAGTCTATCCCCAGATGACTGATATTTGGTCTGAAGAGACGGCTCAGTGATTAAAACTGCATACTGCTCTTGAGTGGACCCCACTTTGCTTCCCATGACTTTCATTAGAAACTCACAGTTGCCTATCAGGCCAGCGCTGGAGGAACTTTTTTTGACCTCTGTGAACACCTGGACTCACAGGTGCATATATCCTCACACAGCCTCACATATGCACACGTAATTAAAACTAAAACAAATCTTGCAAACGATATAAATCCATGTCTAATATAACCTTGTAGCACCATAGTTTAGTTTCTCTGCCCTGACCATTAAACTACTTCTACCATACATCTTATTTTTATGGTTGTCTATACACTACTTTTATTTAAACAACACTTTAAATTAGGCTATTTAAGTCAAAGAAAATGCTACTCATTTACCCATATGATTGCCCTTTCTGGTACTTTTTTTTTTTTTTTTTTTTTATCTAGAGTCACATTTCCACATTTCCACCCACTGGCGTTTTTCTTCTGCTTGAACAACTTTCTTTGAAATTTATTGTAGTGTTTAATTGCCAGTGGTAAATTCTCTCAGTTAAAAAACAAACAAACAAACACCAAAAAAAAACCCAACTTGAACTATGACTTTGTTTCATTTTCATCTTCAACACAAAGGTTTTCAGTTGACAGATCTTTTAGGGCTATAAAGATATCCCCTCATGTTCTTGACTGTGGTCCTTCCAAGACAGAATTCCTTATCATCCTTGTTTTTATTTCACTGGGTAACAAGTCTTTTCTTTCCTTGCCTTTAGTAGTCTCCTTTTCACTCATGATGGGCAATCTGACAATGATGTGACTGGCACTTTTCTTCTTTTTCGTGATGTTTTACTGATTTTCTCCAACCTATGTGTATGAATTTGTTATCAAATTTGGATGAATTTCAGTCATTATTTTCTCTTTTAATTTCTCAATAGCTCTCATTTCAGAGATATCCTAAAAATTGCCTCATAATTCAAGAGTTTTTGTTCTTTGTCTAGACACTGTGTGTTTTCTTGATTTTTTTGCTGCTAAGTCTCCAGGGTATCAGTGTTTACCTAAGTAAAGGCTAGCTGGCTGCCAGTCTCTGTCAATGCATGCTTCATCTCAGATGCAGCTTTACTGAACATGCAGGATAAAGTTGTGTAATTATCTTACATCTTCTATTGGACAATGCTAACAGCTACATCAGCACTAGGACAGTACTAGTGATTTATTTTTTCTTCCTTATAGTTGTTTTTTTTTTTAATTTTTAATTTTATCTGCTAGAAGTCAGTTATTGTGAACTTTATGTTGCTGAGTGCTAGATGTTTTTGTATTCTTACTTATATAACTGCAGGCTATGTTGTTTGGGAACAGATTTGGGGTTGGACTTTTCATGGTGCTTATTTTTAAGAATTATTAATCTACAAACTCTCTCAGAACAGGCACCAAGAACAAGTCTGGGGTTACCACATTTATTCTTAGTTTTTCAGGCGCTCATTCTTCATTTTGCCACACTTTCTGAAAAACCCTTGACTGTAATTTCCTGCCCTGCCCCATTGCCTTCTGGCTAATTCAGATAGAAAGGAATCTAGTTCTTAGCAGCTCAGCTGGAAACACAATTGTGGTCCTTATTTTTAAATAATTTTTAGTCTTACCATTCAACACTGTCATCGCTATTCCAATTTACCAATGATGAGATTTGATTACTTCCTTCCATATGCTGTTCCCCCTCCACCCTCCCCAGAGGTCAGTGCAATCAGGGAACACAGAGATGATCACAAAGCCAGCTGCTGGTGACCTGCCAGCCACAGCCACGTGTCTTTTCCTTGTAAAGGTGATAAATCTTGATCAAAGCAGAACAACAGCCATCTTCCACATATTTCTAGATCTTTTTTATTTTATTCTTTTTGAAATCATACATTTTCAATTAAAATAAGAATATATCAATTTTAACATCTTGGGAGATTACACTGCAGAAAATTCAATAATTGGAAAAGTAAGATGGATTTCCATCCTGTAAGATATATCATGGGAGAAAAATTCTCTCTAGTATTGTTTGTATATTTGATGGCCCAGAATCTGCTTCCATCTCACAGTAAGATTCAAAGAACTGCTTGGAATTCTAAACAGGAACATGAACCTCTCAATTCCAAGTCAATCATAAAGCTCTTGTCTGTAGATCTTCACAGTGTTGGCTACAATGTGGAGATACAAGTATTCTTACTGGAAAAAAAATCAGTCAAAAATCACAGAGATGGGCTTAGTAGACAAAGCTAGCCAAATTCAAGAGGAAATTATTGAAGGATCTCTTCCTTGGATCAGTGAGTTACAAATATCATTTTATTCTTATAGGACCAAAGGACAGCTTTGGGTGAGGGTGGCAGATAATCTCTCTCTTTGTCTGTCTCTCTGTCTGTCTTTCTCTGTCTCTCTGTCTCTCTCTCTCCCCCTTCCCCAAGTGTAAATGTATCTCTCTCTGAGTGTAAATATATGTATGCCCCAGTGTATATGTGGAAGTCAGAAGACAACATTTAGCTGTTGCTTCCTGCATTTCACCTGGATTCATGCAAGAGCTATTACTTGTTTCTCTGCTACATATGCCAGGCCATCTGGCCCACGAGTATCTGTGGATTCTCCCATCTCCACCTCCCATCTCCCTGTACCACTGTATCAGCTTTTATGTGGGTTCTGAAGTCTTGAATTCAGTTCCTCCTGCTTGATCAACAAGTGCCTTTGCCTACAGAGCCAGCAAAAGTTCAGAGCTATTTTAGCAGGAGGAAGGCTGGGAACATAATGGATGGACCAAAGGCAACCTGAGAGTTGAACCACTGTAAGTTCTATAAGACATATGCATACATTTAATCATCTCTGATCGGAAAGCTCATCTTTGATCCAGCCTTCTTACGCCAACCACAAGGGAGTCTTTAGCTCCTTAGTTAACCTAAGCAGTGGCTTGATTTCTTTATGAAATAGCTTGGCCCAGGTCTCTGAGACCTTCCAGTGCTAGTTCAGGTATTTCCTGGGAAAAGCTCCCTGGTCCTTAGATGTGATCTCTAGGACCCCTGGATTTTGTACTGTTGATAAGCAGCTTATCATCTTGTGGGCCAGTTATTCCCTTAATACTTCTGAGTGCTTGCCTTCAAACCTCTCAAAAGGCTAAGAAGAAATGGATTTTATCATAACATCTCAAACCATCTGATGCTGAGACCATTTGAAAATTTTAAAACAAGTTTTACTTCATAAAATCCTGATAGATAACTCTGCTTATTGCAAGGAATCTTAAAACAGTGCTAAAGGAGGTAATTAAAATAAAAATTGGGAAGCCCGGCAGTGGTGATGCATGCCTTTAATCCCAGCACTTGGGAGGCAGAGGCAGGCGGATTTCTGAGTTCGAGGCCAGCCTGGTCTACAGAGTGATTTCCAGGACAGCCAGGGCTACACAGAGAAACCCTGTCTCGAAATACAAAAAAAAAAAAAAAAAAAAAAAAAAAATGGAACTGGAGAGATAGCTCAGCAGTTAAGAACAATTGCTGCCTTTGCAGAGGACTGGATTTTGGTTCCCAATGTCCACCTCTAGGGGCTCATAAATGCTGTAATTCCAGCTCCTGGAAAGATCTGACACCCTCTTCTGGCCTCCACAGGTACCTGCAGACACACAAACAACAAAATAAAAACAAAAGTCTCCCAGTTTCTCAAAAATTCTCTCAGTTGCTTATTCTTCTTATTAATCATGGTAATTTCTTGAAGAAAGCATCCTTCTAGCATGGTTGTTCAAGGGATTACTCAAATACGCACATTTTTTTTATTCCATCCTAAAAAACGGATTAATTGGGTCTTAGATTTGCTTATTTCATCAGCTATGTTCTTTGCCATTTTAAATATTTTATATTTTTTATGTATCAATTATCATCCTCATCGGTATTACTTGCTACTCTGACAAAACAACTTAAGAAAGAAGGGTTTGTTTGAAGATACAGCCCATGGTATAAGGGAAGGCATGGTAAAGCATGGAGCCACATACGGTGTACACAGGAAGCAGAGACACGAGTGCCCAGTTTCTTTCTTCTTATTATTAAGTTTGGAACTCCGGTCTGTGGAATGGTATCAGTCACAAGTAAGGTAGATCTTCCCTTTACAGTTAGCCCAATCTAGAAAGTTCCTCACAGATTGCCCAAAGGTTTGTCTCCTAGGTGATTATAGATATATATTTTTTTAAGTTGTCAAACATATTTGCCCATCCATGAGAACATTTTCAAATTTTTACTATTAAGAACAAGACGGCGAGTAAGTATTGTAGCGGGAAGTGTTAGAAAAGAACGAATGGCAGCTTCCTGGCACCACTGCCAGCCGAACTCCGGACCTCCACAATCTCTCCACCCAGCTCGCTAAGTTCTCACTGGCCAGTCACTACTACGCCATTTGCGTGCTTCAAACCCTCACGGTCTTTGAGGGGCACATCACGCAAACCTAGGCTTTGCTGTCCCTTTCTCTCTCTCAGACTCGGTTGAGAGAGAAACTCTTCTCAAGTTGCTGTAAAAAGAAAAACACCACACAGAGTTTAGGAACAATGGTTGGCAACTCAATCTCTGGGCATAACAACTAAAACCTAATCTTGTAAGCCTTATTAAATCTAACCCTCCAGTGGCGGATCCTTGTGAATCCACCATGACATCGGGAAACTCTACCACTACACCTTGTCCATTAGGTTTCAAAAGCCTCTAACTCTTTCTTTCCTCTCCTCTTTCTCGGTATAACCCAAAAGTCCCGCCTCCTACTCGCCTACTTTATTCATTAGGGGATGGTTCACAAGAAGTCCGTGGGTACATAACTCATTCCTTGTTTGCAGCCCCTCCCAGGAGAATGGAATTAACCTTAGAATACAAGATACCAGGGCCATCCACAACAAAGTACCCTGGAAGAAATTAAATCTTTAAAAAAAAAATTAGAAGTACTGTTTTATATGTTATTGGAAACACTTTATTTATTCCCTCCTTTTATCAATATGAAAAAAACCTTTAAAATTTCAAAACAATACATTTGGAGACATTTGGCTTTTATCACAGTTTCAAACAATCTTCCCCTCATTTAAAACCAAATATCTTAAAAGCACAAACTGAAAACATTTTAGGTATTAAACTAGTTTATTTTCTTAACTTGCTGATGAGTCGCAAAATTTTTGAGCAAAGATTTTATAGCAGTTTGAAGAATTTCAAAATAAATTCCAACTATTTTGAAGTACTTGAAAATGTATTAAACTTTAAAAAGCATTTATAAAACATTTAAATAAAAATGATTACAAATTGCAGACAAACTGTATTATATTCATTAAATAGCTATAACATTTCGAATGCTTCTCCTGCCTAATCTTTTTTTTTTTTTAATGCCTTTTTATAGCATATTTTACAAGGGGAGGGGGTAAGAAGGGCAAGGTGGTGGAAAAGTACAAAATCTTCTTGGCCTGTGCCTTGAAACATGTCATGGTCTATAAGGTACTCTGCCTTGAATTATGATCTACCTGCTGTTCTAAAGAAGATATGGTACACTGCTTGAGTTATGGTCTCCCTGCTATTCTTAAGATGATATGGTACACTGCTTTGAGTCTATCTGCAGTTGCTAAGCAGGATCTTGCAGTTGCCAAGCTTCAGAGGACATTGTGCAGGTGGGGAAAGGTAGGGGGTGAGGGTAAGGGCGAGGGTCCTGGCTTCTGGCATCTCCCCCTTCTCTGTTTAGTTAGAGAAGGCATCTTATGATCAATCCCAACTATGTGAATTTTGAATTTGGATGTCTAATTATGGGGGGTCTTAGACAAGTTCACAACCCCAAAACACTGATGTGAGACGAGTTACATCGATGGTCGAAGGCTTTAGGCTGTCGACGATGGGCAACGTCAAGGGACTCCGATGTGGGTGAAAGGAGGGTGAGAGCCCTGTCTTAGGCCATGTAGGCTGCACCCACTCCCAGCACCACGCACTCCTTTTCGGCTGCATTGGGTGGGCCCCTGGGAAGTGGACCTACAATAATCCCGTCATTGGGCTAACTCACAGCCATCCTAGTCCCTTTGTGAATGTTCAAGTTACCAACCATTTGTCAGTTTGGGGTGTAATATTGTCATAAAGGAAGGCTCCCCAATGTTAGCGGCCATATCAAGGGCGGCCTTGGTTTAGGAAAAAGCCAATTTTTGTTGTGGTGATCAAGAGGCCAAGCTCTCTAGCGAGAGAAGCGAGGACAAAGCCAGGCATACCAGGAACCCTTCTGGAGGGTGTGGAAGTTTAGCGGTCGACCGTAGGGGGAGGTAGGGGAGCTGGCAGCTGTGTCAGTCTCCTGCGGAGTCACTTCTGGATCCTCTTCAATTTTTGGCTGATGGTAATGAACTTCAACCATCTTCTTGATGGCAGCATCAACCTGGTTCCGTGGATGGCAGGTCGCCGGCAACGATCTCTGTCTCACTCAATCTTGATGTCGTGCGCACATCCTCTCAATGAGGGTCCGTCCAGAGGGGTCCATGACTCGAGCCCCATGTCTGGGTGCACTTGACCCGACCGGCAGGTCCTAGTTATTCGTGGGGGCGAGGAGGACTGCAACCTGCTATTCTTCAGAAGATATGGTACACTGCTTGAGTTATGGTATCCCTGCTATTCTTCAGATGATATGGTACACTGCTTTGAGTCTATCTGCAGTTGCCAAGCAGGATCTTGCAGTTGCCAAGCTTCAGGGAACCTTGTGCAGCTGGGAAAAGGTAGGGGGTGAGGGTAAGGGCGAGGATCCTGGCTTCTGGCCCATCTGGATTAGAACTTCTAATAGCAGGCATCACGGGTGATTCATTTTTACCTGGAAAGAAAAAAGAAGGGGATTCTCAGGGAGATGTCTCTTCCCTGGATGTAAATTGTTATTCATCGTATTTATGGTTGGGCCTGGCTTTGTGAGAGTATCTATTTTTTTCATTAATATTTGTGGTAGCCGCTTAGCTGTGCCTTCTGTGGTATTGGACAGGCATATCAGTCCTCGGCTCCATAAGGGAACTGGGTCTGGGGCATTCCCTTTACAGGTATGAGGGTCCTTCCCCATATCTGTGGTAAAGTTTTGTTGGTCTTGGTGGTGCCTGAGGTCACCAATATGGTCAGCAAGAGATTTGCCATGAGCTTTCAGCTTTAGAGAGAGAAAAGTGAACAAGGCATGATGGAGAGTATTTCAGGGGGGCTCCTTCTGAGGGGGTACCGTTCCCCCTCTTTTGTTTTTAAAGCCAATTTTTCAGAGTTCTTGTAAAATCAGGGCAGAAGCGCCAACAGTTGCTCCTTCTACACTCAGAGAGTCATGAAGACCTTATTTAAGGATATATAAATCTATATTAATAATCTTTTGTCAAAGGACTTTTATAGCACCACTGACAATTAATCAGACTATATGATATATCGATTGGAAATAGCTTTTTCTACTTTTTGTGAGATTACCTCTCTTCTGTCAATTAACTGTTGAGGGAGTTAGGGTTTACCTCTCTCTTGAGAATATTGAACAGAGATTTAAGTTCTTTTGTGGAGAGCTTAAAATAGGATCTTAGCCAATTTGCAACTCCTAGAAACTTTTGAAATTAATTTAAGATAAGTAAACTCCCTTTTTTAAAAAAATCCTTTATCTGTGTGGGTTTTTTATTGGATATTATACGTATTTACCTTTCAATGTTATCTCCATTCTCATTCTCCCCCAAGATCCCTTATCCCATACCCACTCCTCCTAATTTTTGTGATGGTGTGCTCGCTCCAAACATCCTCCCACTCCCATCTCCCTGCTCTCAAATTCCCACACAGTAGGGGATCCAAACTTTCGGGGACCTTGGCCCTCCACTTTCACTGAAGTCTAACAAGGTCACCCTCAATTCCCTATACAGGTTAGTGAGTCCCTCCCTTTGTGCTCTCTGGTTTAGACTTTGGGAGTTCTGGTTGAAACTTTTGATACTCCTTCTAGAAAGGACCAACGCATTCATACTTTGGTCTTCCTTCTTCTATGTGAGTTTTATGTGGTCTATATGTAGATTCTTAGACATTGTGAGCTTTTGGTCTAATATCCACTTATCAGTGAGTGCATACCAAGTATGTTCTTTTGAGATTGGGTCATCTCACTCAAGATGATATTTTCCAACTCCATCCATTTGCCTAGGAATTTTGTGAACTGATTGTTCTTAATAGCTGAGTAGTACTCCATTGTATAAATGTACCCCATTTTCTGCATCCATTCTTCTGTCGAAGGGCATCTGGGTTCTTTCCAACTTCTGGCTATTGTAAATAAGGCTGCTATGAACATGGTGGAGCATGTGTCCCTGTTGTATGGTGAAACTTCTTTTGGGTATATGCCCAGGAGTGGTATAGCTGGGTCTCCAGGTAACACTATGTTCAATTTTCTGAGATACCGCCATACTGCCTTCCATAGTGGTTGTACCAGTTTACAATCCCACCAACAGTGGAGGAGTGTTCCTCTTTCTCCACATCCTCGCCAACATGTGCTGTCACCTGTGTTTTTGATCTTAGCCATTCTGATTGGTGTGAGGTGGAATCTCAGTGTTGTTTTCATTTGCATTTCCCTGATGACTAGGGATGCTGAACACTTCTTTAGGTGCTTCTCAACCATTCGAACTTCCTCAGTTGAGAATTCTTTGTTCAGCTCTGTGCTCCATTTTTTAATAGGGTTCTTTGATTGTCTAGAGTCTAATTTCTTCAGTTCTTTGTATACCTTGGATATTAGCCCTTTATCAGATGTAGGGTTGGTGAAGATCTTTTCCCAATCTGTTGGTTGACGCTCTGTCCTATTGACTGTGTCCTTTGCTTTACAGAAGCTTTGCAGCTTTATGAGGTCCCATTTGTCAATTTTTGGTCTTAGAGCACTGGCCATTGGTGTTCTGTTCAGGAACTTTTTCCCTGTTCCTATGTATTCCAGGCTTTTTCCCAGTTTCTCTTCTATTAGTTTCAGTGTGGCTGGTTTTAGGTGGAGGTCCTTAATCCACTTGGAATTGAGCTTTGTACAAGGAGATAAGTATGGATCAATTTGCTTTTTTCTACATGCTGACAACCAGTTGGACCAGCACCATTTGTTGAAAATGCTATCTTTTTTCCATTCGATGGTTTTAGCCCCTTTGTCAAAGATCAAGTGACCATAGGTATGGGGGTTCATTTCTGGGTCTTCTATTCTATTCCACTGATCCTCCTGCCTGTCTCTGTTCCAATACCATGCAGTTTTTATCACTATTGCTTTGTAGTACAGCTTGAAGTCAGGGATGGTGATTCCTCCAGAAGTTCTTTTATTGCTGAGAGTAGTTTTCGCAATCCTGGGTTTTTTGTTATTCCAAATAAATTTTAAGATTGCTCTTTCTATCTCTGAGAAGAATTGAGTGGGAATTTTGATGGGGATTGCATTAAATCTGTAGATGGCTTTTGGCAAAATAGCCATTTTTACTATATTAATCCTTCCAATCCATGAGCATGGGAGATCTTTCCATCTTCTGAGATCTGCTTCGATTTCTTTCTTCAGGGGAATGAAGTTCTTGTCATACAGGTCTTTTACTTGCTTGGTTAGGTTCATACCAAGGTATTTTATATTATCTGTGACTATTTTGAAGGGTGTCATTTCCATAATTTCTTTCTCAGCCAGTTTATCTTTTGAGTAGAGGAAGGCTACTGATTTGCTTGAGTTAATTTTATATCCAGCCACTTTGCTAAAGTTGTTTATCAGGTTTAGGAGTTCTCTGGTGGAAGTTTTGGGGTCACTTAAGTACACTATCATATCATCTGCAAATAGTGAGATTTTGACTTCTTCCTTTCCAATTTGTATCCCTTTGACCTCCTTGTGTTGCCTAATTGCTCTGGCTAGGACTTCCAATACTATATTAAATAAGTAGGGGGAGAGTGGGCAGCCTTGCCTAGTCCCTGATCTTAGTGGGATTGCTTCAAGTTTCTCTCCATTTAGTTTAATGCTGGCTACTGGTTTGCTGTATATTGCTTTCACTATGTTTAGGTATGGACCTTGAATTCCTGACCTTTCCAAGACTTTTATCATGAAGGGGTGTTGAATTTTGTCAAATGCTTTCTCAGCATCTAGTGAGATGATCATGTGTTTTTTTTCTTTGAGTTTGTTTATATAATGGATTACATTGATGGATTTCCGAATATTGAACCAACCCTGCATTCCTGGGATGAAGCCAACTTGATCGTGATGGATAATTGTTTTGATGTGTTCTTGGATTCGGTTCGCTAGAATTTTATTGAGTAATTTTGCATCAATGTTCATAAGAGAGATCGGCCTGAAGTTCTCTTTCTTTGTTGGGTCTTTGTGTGGTTTAGGTATGAGTGTAATTGTGGCTTCAAAGAATGAGTTGGGTAATGTCCCTTCTGTTTCTATTTTGTGGAATAGTTTGAAAAGAATTGGAATTAGGTCTTCCTTGAAGGTCTGATAGAATTCTGCACTAAAACCGTCTGGTCCCGGGCTTTTCTTTGTAGGGAGACTTTTAATGGCTGCTTCTATTTCTTTGGGGGTTATGGGACTGTTTAGATGGTTTATCTGGTCCTGATTTAACATTGGTAACTGGTATTTGTCTAGGAAATTGTCCATTTCATCCAAATTTTCCAATTTTGTTGAATATAGGCTTTTGTAGTAGGATCTGATGATTTTTTTAATTTCCTCAGTTTCTGTTGTTATGTCACCCTTTTCAGTTCTGATTTTATTAATTTGGATACTGTCTCTCTGCCCTCTGATTAGTCTAGCTAAGGGTTTATCTATCTTGTTGATTTTCTCAAAGAACCAGCTCCTAGTTTTATTGATTCTTTGGATAGTTCTTTTTGTTTCTATTTGGTTGATTTCAGCCCTGAGTTTGATTATTTCCTGCCGTCTACTCCTCTTGGGTGTATTAGCTTCTTTTTGTTCTATGTCTTTCAGGTGCTCTGTCAAGCTGTTAGTGTATGCTCCCTCCAGTTTCTTCTTGTAGGCACTAAGAGCTATGAATTTTCCTCTTAGCACTGCTTTCATTGTATCCCATAGATTTTGGTATGATGTGTCATCATTTTCATTAAATTCTAAAACGTTTTTAATTTCTTTCTTTATTTCTTCCCTTACCTGATTATCAAGGAGTAGAGTGTTGTTCAGTTTCCATGTGAATGTGGGCTTTCCATTCTCTTTGTCATTTTTGATGACCAGCCTTAGACCATGGTGATCTGATAGGATGCAGGGAATTATTTCAATTTTCTTATATCTGTTGAGGCCTGTCTTGTGCCCAATTATATGGTCTATTTTGGAGAATGTACCATGAGGTGCTGAGAAAAAGGTATATTCTTTTGCTTTAGGGTGAAATGTTCTATAGATATCTGTTAAGTCCATTTGGTTCATAACTTCTGTTAGTTTTACTGTATCTCTATTTAGTTTCTGTTTCCATGATTTATCCATTGCTGAGAGTGGGGTGTTGAAGTCTCCCACTATTATTATGTGAGGTGCAATGTGTGTTTTGAGCTTTAGTAAGGTTTCTTTTATGAAAGTCGATGCTCTTGTATTTGGCGCATAGATATTCAGTATTGAGAGTTCATGTTGGTTGACTTTTCCTTTGACAAGTATGAAATGCCCTTCCTTATCCTTTTTGATAGTTTTAAGTTGAAAGTCGATTTTATTCGATATTAGAATGGCTACTCCCGCTTGTTTCTTAGGACCATTTGCTTGAAAAATTGTTTTCCAACCTTTTACTCTAAGGTAGTGTCTGTCTTTGTCACTGAGGTGGGTTTCCTGTAAGCAGCAAAAAGCTGGGTCCTGTTTGCGTATCCAGTCCGTTAGCCTATGTCTTTTTATTGAGGAATTGAGTCCATTGATGTTAAGAGATATTAAGGAGAGGGTGTTGTTGCTTCCTGTCATTTTTGCTAATAGTGGAGACATCGTTTGTGTGGTTATCTTCTTTTGGGTTTGATGGAAAAGGATTATTTTCTTGCTCTTTCTAGGGTATGATTGCCCTCCTTGTATTGGAGCTTTCCTGCTATTATCCTTTGTAAAGCTGGATTTGTGGGAAGATACTGTGTAAATTCAGTTTTGTCATGGAATATCTTAGTTTCTCCATCTATGGTAATTGAGAGTTTTGCTGGGTAAAGTAGCTTGGGCTGGCATTTATGTTCTCTTAGGGTTTGTATGATATTTGTCCAGGATCTTCTGGCTTTTATAGTATCTGGTGAGAAGTCAGGTGTAATTCTGATAGGTTTGCCTTTATATGTTATTTGGCCTTTTTCCCTAACTGCTTTTAAAATTCTTTCTTTGTTTTGTACATTTTGTGTCTTGATTATTATGTGACGGGAGGTGTTTCTTTTTTGATCTAGTCTGTTTGGCGTTCTGTAGGCTTCTTGTGTGATTATGGGCATCTCATTCCTTAGGTTAGGGAAGTTTTCCTCAATGATTTTGTTGAAGATATTTACTGGCCCTTTAAGTTGGGAATCTTCACTCTCATCTATACCTATTATCCTTAGGTTTGGTCTTCTCATTGCGTCCTGGATTTCCTGGATATTTTGAGATAACAACTTTTTGCATTTTGCATTTTCTTTGATAGTTGTGTCAATATTTTCTAAGGTATCTTCTGCACCTGAGATTCTTTCTTCTATCTCTTGTATTCTGTTGGTGATGCTTGTGTCTATGACTCCTGATTTCTTTTTTAGGTTTTCTATCTCCAGGATAGTCTCCCTTTGTGCTTTCTTTATTGTTTCCACTTCCATTTTTATGTCCTGAATGGTTTTGTTCAATTCCTTCATCTGTTTGTTTGTGTTTTCTTGTAATTCTTTAAAGGATTTTTGTGTTTCTTTAAGGACTTCATCCTGTTTTCCTGTGTTCTCCTCAAGTTTTTTAATAGTGTTATTTACTTCCTTCTTGTAGTCCTCTAGCATCATCATTAGAAGTGATTTTAGATCTGGTTCTTGTTTTCCTGGTGATATGGGGAGTTCAGGACTTTCTAATGTGGGAGAACTAGGTTCTGATAATGGCAAGTACCTTGGGTTGCTGGTGCTTGTGTTCTTGCGCTTGCCTTTCGCCATCTGGATCACCTTTGTGCTATCAGAGCTGTCTCTGACTGGGGCCTGTCTTTCCTATTATCTAGGTTGTGTCAGAACTGTTTGGGATGGGTTTTGCTGCTTGAGTTAGAGCTGAGGCCCAAGATGTGCTCGGTGTTCAGGTGGAAACAAACCGGAAGGGGCCGGGGCTCCGGGTCAGGAGCGGATTCCTGGGTCTCAGTGAGTCCCAGTGGGTCCCAGTGGGTCCCAGTTGCTTCCTGATTGGGGGCGAGCACTGCCACCTCCTAGCCTAAGAAATTGCTTGGCACAGAGGTCCTGCGAGCCCCGCTTCCTCTGGATTCTGCGAGATTGGGTGCGGAGCTGACTCTCGGGATCTGCTCCGGCACAGACCGGAAGGAACCCTCGCTCCGGGCCTGGAGTGAACTCCTGGGTCCCAGTGGGTTCTAGCCGCTCCCTGTTTGGGGGCAAGCTCTGCCACCTCCTAGCCCAAGACCCTGCTTGGCACAGAGGTCCTGCGAGCCCCGCTTCCTCTGGATTCTCCGAGATTGGGTGCAGAGCTGCCTCCCGGGATTCGCAAGTGCTCGGGCCCAGACCGGATGGAGCCCGCCCCGGGCCAGGAGCGAATTCCTGGGTCCCAGTGGGTCCTGGTTGCTCCTTGTTTGGGGTGAGTGTTGCTTTTACCTTACCTGGGATGCTGCGTGAGTTCAAGCTCCTGGGAGTCCCTGTTTCTCTCGGTTTTCTGGGGTTGGGTACGGAGCTGCCGCCTGCGACCTACTCTATGCTCGGGCCCAAACCGGAAGTCGCCTCTCCTGCCTAATCTTATCTTTTAAGTTTAGAAGATACTTTGGAATTATGTTAATTTTTTAATCAAAAGAATATAAATTCTTTTCATTTTGCCATTTTCTCAGCCCCTTCCCTATCTCAAGCTCAAATCCCCATTCCTTCATTCACTGAATAGCTATTTATTAAGTGCCTACTGTGTAGAAATAAAAATTTCTTATCCTGGAAGCATAGCAAGAAACAGGAGCCCAAAATATTTGTAGTTGAGGAGTTTATATTCTACTGGGGAAGACAGTAAAACCGTAATGCTAATGTGTTAAAAGTTCGGTCTTCAGCTGGGATGGTTAGCTTTAATTGCCATTTTGACATAACACAGAATCATCTGGAAAGTATCTCAATGAGGGACTACTTGTGGATCTGGCAGTGAAGAACTATTTGAATTAATTTAACTGATGAGGGAGGAGTCAGCTCACTATGGGTAACCAGAAGGCCCTGAACTGTATCAGAGTAGAGAAACTGAGCTGAGTCTATATATGTATTCATGTATCTCTATTCTCAACTATGGAGGTAATAACACTAGCTATCTGAGGTTTGTGTCTTGAATGCTCCACAATGATTAACTGAAATCTAGAATTATAAGCTGAAATAAATTATTTCCTCCCTCAGTTGCTTTATGTCAGGCTTATTTTCATAGCAACATAAATGAAATACTAGCTGCTAGTGATTCTGGGATATGGGAAAAGCTTTAAGATGTACAAGCTAGTGGGAGGAAGTTGGGTTTTTGGGGGCGTGTCTTTCTAAAGGATATCAGGATATTAGCCACTCCTTCATGATTTTTTTCTTGGATGTTATGAGGTGAATGGTTCCCTCCATCAGTTGTTCTTCACCATTCTAGTCCCTTTTACCACAGGCCCAAAGCAAGGAGGCCAAGGAATCACAGACTAAAACCTCTGAATTCCAGCCAGAGTGAACCTTTCTGCTTTCCTGGATAACTTGGGCGTTTTGTCACTGTATGAAAAACTGACTGATGGAGATAGTGATAATTTCTAAAGAGAGATACCATAAACAGGGGAAAAATTAACTATAAGAAATATCAGGGAAAGAACTTTTAAGTTGAGATAGGGTGGCCTGAAAAGGACTTTGAAGGCTCGAGTTTTGAGTAGAAGATTACTTGGTGAAAGGAATCCTAGATTAAGAAGTAGCAGCTGCAAAAGTCCAAAGGCACCAATTTGGACATGCCTGTGTATTTCAGGCCTTCCTAGGGGACACTACTATGAGGTGATGTGACTGAAGTTCTGTGAAGAAGAGGGAGAGTAGTTAGTCAGGAGGTCAGGACATACTGGGGGTAGAATAAATCATGTAGAACCTTCCAGGTCATTGCAAGAGGTGAGGCCCACTCTCTAAGTGAAACAGGAGGCTGGTGGTCCCTTTGGACATTGGCTGAATTGTCTGACATATTTTAACAGGTTTACTCTGGGTGTTGTTCTTTGGAATGCAGGTGGTTGAGGTCCAGATCCTGGGAATCTACACAATAGTACAGTTGAGGTAGAGAGTAAGGTCCCATTCTGAATCAAGTGCGGAAGTCAGAGCCTTGGGTGTTCAACTCATGTTGGAGTCATGAATGAAGGGAAGGAGTCAAGGGCTTTAGCCATGCAGCCCAATAGGTGCTCTGCTCTAGAGTGCATTATGAGATAATATACTGAAGAGTCCCCTGGATGACTAGATTTAGAAGGGGATGTTGGAAGTGGCTTGGGGAATCTTATATCTGCAGTGTCTCTGGATAGCCAAGTGGAGATGTTAAGTAGATAGCTGGATATACAAGTCTGAGTTCACAAGCCAGGCCAACAATGGAGATATCAATCTGGTAGCTGTTGATTCATGGATTAGATTTAATGCCATCAGGCTGTTTTAGATCATCAGGCATGAGTGCTAATATAAAGGACGGGAGTCCCAGTGACTGAACTTTGGGGTACTTCACCATTATGAATTTAGAAAAGGAGGCAGAACCTCATTAATGAAGGGGGATGTTAGATCTTGTCAGTTAGCCAAGGAAGTGTTCTTAGGAGAAAAGAGGACTCTCTCTCTCTCTCTCTCTCTCTCTCTCTCTCTCTCTCTCTCTCTCCCCCTCTCTCCCCCTCCCTCCCTCCCTCCCTCCCCCTCTCTCTCTCTCTCTCTCTCTCTCTCTCTCTCAACACTTTCTATTGCTCTTATATTAGTAGCAATCTACATTCCTATGTTTAACAATATACATCGGCTTTTATCTCTGTGTTGGAAGTTAGAAACTCAGATTCGTTTTTGCGATGGCTTACAGTTAGCAGCCGTGTCTGGAGAAAGTAAGAGCCCAATTGCTGTTTGCAGTGTGGAAATGATTTGAAAATAAGCAATTTCAGCTTCAGAAGGAATTTGTATTGAAGCCAGGCACTGTGTAAGCATCCTTCAGTGATGCAGGGCTTTCTCTGATGAATGCACTCCTAATAGAATCCAGTGCAGTGTTCCTGCCCATTGTTCACTAAATGGACCTTCTGAAATCATTATGCATTGCTTTACATTAAGAGGAACCCAGAGAAAGTAAATAATTGAATGCTTATAATCTTTAGCCCCAAGCCCGACTGCCTTCTGTATGGTTTGGAAAAGGTTATCAGATCCCATCACAATTGCCTTTCATGATCATTAAATATTTCATCATCAATCAGTCAGTCATCCTGTAAACACTGATACATGTCCTAGCCTGTATTCAGAGTGGACAGATATGCTGTGGAGAGCTGGCAGTGAATTGCCGCCCTCAGTGAGCTATTTCATAGCATGGCGTATTCTATAGTATCACATCTATAGATTCTCCTTGTCTTCCCAGTGGCTGACATCACTAATTGATTTTGTTCTGCCCTGTGAATTCTGGATGTAAACTCCACGGACAACTGGAGTTCACACATGAGCTGAGAACTATTTCCTAGTCCATCTTCAGGGTTATTCAAAATGGGTATGAGTCAGCTTGAGCAAAGTGAAGCCCAGCTGTGAGAAGTGAAAGCCAGCTGCCTTTCCTGGTAGGTAGAAGATTAGAGAAGAAGTGAGAAGTGTGCTCAAGTGTTTTGCAGTGATAATATGATGTGTATCAGGTCACTTTAATCTTAGGGCACTTTCCTTTTGGAGAGTCTTTTGTGGACATAACATTTTATAGCAGCTTTCTCTCTATATGTCAAGGGTTACTGTACATCCAGAACTAAGTGCTTCCTCTATTCAAACATCTGCTGCTAATCCTCTATTGAATACTTATTATATGACTGGTTGGTACACTGCTGTGACATCAAGGAAACAAGTCTTCCAAAAACAAGTATGCTAAGATATGTTAATAGCCTTATTTTGCCAGGTGTGGTAGACAATGCCTGTAATCCCAGGATCCAGAAGCCTCACAGGGATCATGAGTTTGAGAAAAGTCTGTGAATAAGTAGTGATTCCAGTTTAGTCTATCCTAGGCTACAGAGGAAGAGCTTATCTTAACTCACCCCCCCCATCTGAATCTTCAATGTAATAAAAAAGGAAACTAAGGTACACAGAAATAATTTGTTCAAAGTTCCATAGCTAGTGAATAATATCAGCTTTTGAACTTGACCCTAGATACTCTGCTGCTTAGATGACTCCAAAGTCTACTTACAAAGTTGCTACATTATATAGACTATTGCAGCTTCTCCCCTGCCATGTGTGTGTTCATGTACATATATGTGGATATTTATTCATGTGTGTGCATGTACATGTGTAGGCTGCCATTCCTTGGACCATATCTATCTATATTTATAGACGCGATCTCCTACTGTCATGGCTAATTCAGTTAGTCTGCCTGGCCAGAAAGCTACAGAAGTCTGTCTATATCTGTTTTTCCAGTACTGGAATTACAAGTATGTATCACCCTGTCTGACATTTAAAATGTGACTTTCTGAGGCTAGACCCCAGTCTCTCATGCTTGTATAGCAAGTACTTTATGACAGATTCATCTCCTGAGTCTTACTTTATAAGTTATTTTAAAGAAATCCCATTTCTCTAAAAGAAAGAAGCCATGGGGTGTCTCATTGGTTCTGTCATCTTTGAGGCATCTCCATCAGCATGGAGAGACTCAAGACACAGCCAAGACTTTGGGGCTGGGAGACCAGTCTGTCTTTTTATTTTTCTCTTTTCCTTGCATGTGACTAAGAAGGTCCTTTGAAATATCAGCATCAAGTCCTCAACCCCCAAGGAGACCACTTAAATTATAGATGATGCCAACTCAAATCCCGGCTTTATAAAACATCGCAATTAGGAAGCAATTCTTCAAGGCTGCTTTGGAAGCTGACAAGGATGTGTTTGTGAAGTTATTCAGAGTCCTTGCTCTAAAGCCCAGGGGAGACATCTTTCTCTGCCCTGTGTGTTAAGGGCTTCTCTGGAGCACTGGTGTATGTTAACCTGATGGGCCTCATACATCTCAAAAGTCTCTGTGGATTTCATGACATACTGACTCTTAGAAAACCCAGGGCAAAGTTAGCAGCACTGTCCTAGGCTACTCACAGATGGCTTACAGCACCAAATTACTTTCTTTTTGCTGTTTCTTACACTTTTTCTAGTCTTTTTACTTGTGATTTTTTTTCTTTTACATGGGTACTTTTGGAAGCCATCTTATATGCCTTTCAGAAGAAGGTGGCTCATCAGTAAAGACAAATGAGTCTCTTTTAAAAAGCACTCCCTACAAATAACTATAATGATTCTGAACTCCCTTAACTGGCTTTAAGACTCAAAGGGATGAGATTAACACTGCCTATGATAGTACTTTAAAGGTCAGTGTAAATAGGAATCTTAGTCTTGCTAGAGGTAGAGGGAAATAACGTCTAATGACTTCCAGGTCAGTACACTGTAGAGTGGCCAAAGTAGATTGTGAGAGTCAACATTTCAAAATGACTGCATGACTGTGAGGCAGGAGGAACATATAATCTCAAGGGGAGAATTCATTGGGGATACACCTTTTTTTTATGTCAAGAGACAGTGATGGGTTTGTCATAGCTTTTCATCATTAAGTATTCTTACTATGTGTAAGTATATATGGGTGTGTGTATATGTATATGGGGGCAAGCTGTATGTGCTTATGTGTCTATGAGAGCATGTGCATGTGTGTTTATTCATGTAGAGGTAAGAAGACAACTTTGGGTGTTGTTTCTCAGAGCACTGGCCATCTTGTTTTTGAGATAGGGTCTTGTATTGGCCTAAAGCTTAACAATTAGTAGGCCCCAGGGGTCTGTCTGTCTCTTTTTCTCCAGTGCTTGGATTCTAAAAAATGTTCCACATTGCCTGGCTATTGAGAAAAGTACTTCAAAATTTCATATATGCATGTGATGTATTTGATCATACTCCTTCTTACCTCCTATCCGTAATTCCTCTCAGAGGCACCCATACTCTACTTCCAACTTAACGTCCTCATTTAGAATTTTATATACCACTCAGCCCAAATTTGTGCTTCCCATATACTCATAGGTATGGGGACAACCATTGGAGCATACCAGGGGCCTTACGGTGATTCTCCACCATCCAGAAACCACCAACTGTCAAGAGATCCTTATCAAGAGGTAGGTGTTTATGAGGCATGTCATCTGGATTTATTTGTTTCAAGGCAAAGTATATCTGTGTAGCTCAGGCTGTCCCGTAACTCACTCTGTGGAGCAGACTGGCATCAAACTCAGAGATCTACTAGCCTCTGCCTCCTGAGTGCTGGGATTAAAGGTGTATACTGCCTGGCAAGGATTGATCTTATGCAGCCATGCGATTTTGTGAGTGTAGCTGCTTTCTTCTCTTTTCAGAAGACACTGCTGTGCTCCAGTCCTGCCTAGTCTCTAGCTTATAGTCTTTCTGCCCTTCTTCCATAATAATTCCTGAACCTTGAGAGGTGAAGTAGGAGAGATGTTCCATTTATTTTTGAACATTTCACACAAACTTACTTTCTGCAGTTTGATCAGTTGCGAGTTTCTGTTAACAGCTGTCCATTGCATAAAGAAACTTCTCAGATAAAGCTTAATAACTGTGCTACTCTCTGGTATGGAGATATGAACTTAGAGGGAAGTTTGACAGTAGGAGTAGGTTTATTCCTGGAACCTATGATTACCCAGATTTACCATTACCATAGATGCATGAAGCTGACCTTAAATCCAATAAGATAGTTACTCTCCAATAAGATTGGTTACTCTCGTAAAGTTTGTGCCAATACTGCTGCAACGAGTGTTTATCGCCAGGCTGATCATTATTGCTCAGGTTTTTTATGTGGATTCTGGGGAATCAATTAAACTCAGGTTCTTATGCTTACATGGCAAGGATTTTTATCAATAGAGCTATCACCCAAGTCCTATATTTTATTTTTGAATCGTTACCATGAATGTGTGTTGGGCCCCATTTCAGCTCTGGTTTGGGCCTTGTGGACAAACCTGAGCCTGACTCAAGTTTCTGCAGCTTTGTGGGAAAGCCTAAGCCTGGCTCGAGTTTTGAGATCTATTTCAGTCACTTCTGTACCGGGGTGACTCAGTGAGACCCGTTTGGTCCTGCCTCTGTCCTGCTGTTGCTGATGCAGAGCTTTGCCATTGGCCCTGTCAGTCACTCCATACCTTCTGTCACCCTTCCCTGCCCCCTATGTCATCTCACTCCACCAAAACTCCTCCTCCCTATACTCTGAGTTTATAGAAGTGAGAAGCTAAAGCAATAAAGTTGAGATCCTGCTTCGACAAGATTCTTGGCCTGATGTGTTTCTTTTGGGCCATCAACACTCAGCATCCCGCTCAGCCCCGGAGAGACCCAGTGGGACTGGGACTGCTCTCCTCTTGCCTGGACCTGCCAGCAAGGAGCTGACAAATGTGGGGGGAATATTATCTCTACTTTACTGATAAGGAAACTGATGTTCAGGGAGCTTGGAGAAGAGACACGGAACATGGTTGATGGGTATTTTGGTTGGCTTCCTGATCCCATCTTTATGGATAACTATTTGAATCATCTTCAGTTTTCAAACTCTTAACATCCCTCTTAAGGTCTGAATGTTGTATTAGCCATTTTTCTAGAGCTGTGATAAAACACCATGACCAAAGCAACTTATAAAAGAGAAAACAAGAGTGCTTACTTGGGCTTATAGTCTCAGATAGAAGGTAGAGCAAAGGCATTGAAGTAGCAGTCTGGGGCAAAGCTCCCATCTTAATTCATAAGCAGAAGGCAAAGTGTATACAGTTGGAATGGCTTGAGTCTTTCGGAACCTCAAAGCCTGCCCCTAGTGACACACCACCTCCAATGAAGCCATCCTTCCGAATCTTTCCCAAACAGGTCTACTAACTGGGGACCAAGTATTCAAACATATGAGCTTCTGGGGGCCATTCTCATTCAAATCCCCACAGATGTAAAATGCCCCCTGTGGGCACATGTGTTTTAACACTTGGTCTCCAGCTGCATTGCTGTTTTGGGTGGTTAGAGAAACTTCCAAAGGTAGAGCCTAGCTGGAGAAATGGCTTTCTGTGTGATATGCCTTGGGGATTATAGCCTAGGCACAATTCCTGTTCATTCTCTCCCTCTCACTCTTCCCCTCCCCCTTCCCCCTCCCTTCCCCCTCCTCCCCTTCCCTCCCCTCTCTCTTACTTCCCCCCTTCCCCCCTTCCCCTCCCCTCCCCTCCCCTTCCCTCCCCTCTCCCTTACCTCCCCCTCCCTCTCCCTCTCCTTCTCTCTTCTCTGTATGTGTCTGTCTTTATCTCTCTGTCTCCATCTCCCTGTCCTCTATTTGCTGAGATTTGAGCAAACAGCTGTCCTGCTTCTACTGCTCGGAAGCTGCCATGCATATCCTTCTATGATGGGCTGTATCCCCAGCAGGGTATAAGGTGAAATAAAAATCTTTTCCTCAGGTGGCTTCTGACGAGATCTATGGTAACAACCATGCAGTGCACATCTAGGAAGCTATAGCTTTCTGGCTGATCTTGCTGTCTTGCTCTAGCACTTCCTTCAGCTTATTCTTCACACCAGGGCAAGAGGGACAGTAAACTTAATTTTGTGTACATGAGTTGCTTACATAGGGCACTTTACAACAGCATACTTTATATTTTATGAATAACTGGATGGGAGACACTCAAAGAATTCTAACATAAAATAACAATAAAGAGATGGGGATGCTAATTTCCCTGATGTGATTTGTGTAGATTATACTCATTTATTAAAATATAACACTCAACCCTATAAATATTTATAGTGATTTGATGTTAATAAAAGTTATTAAGAAGGCTTGGGAGATGTAAATATTAACTACATTAATGATCATTACACATTACACAAATGGTTTTGAATTATCATTGCCATTTATAATCTCAGAATTTAGCATGCTAAGACAGGAGGATTGGCACAAGTTCCAGGCCACTCTATGCTATGTAGTAATTACAAGCTAGGTAAGAATACAGACTGAGATTCTGTCTTAATAAAATCCCCAAATAGTCCCCTAAATCATCATTTTATTATACTCCAAATATATATATGTATAATTAAAATAATATTTTTGAGACAGTGCTGTGTGACTCTCAGTGTAGTCTTGACCTGGTCAGGTAGCTACAAATGACACTAAACTTGCCTCTAGATTCTATGTGCTGGGATTACAGTTGTGCACGGCCATACACAGTTGATTAAAAAATAAAAAATTACATAGAATGATTTGATGGATGGTTTCTGTATGTGAAGGTGTCCTTTTGCTGATAATTTCTCCAGTCTCATTGTTGGTTACACTTCCTTTTTTTCTCTTATTCTTTACTATGGTGAATAATATGTACTAGAATTTTCTAGGGAGTTTGTCAAAATACAAAATATTACAATACTGTACCTCACAGATTCTGACTTAGATGGTTTTCCCAGGTTGAATGTTTCATGATAACACTGGCCAAATGCTGCTCATCCTAACAAGTCAACAGCCTCATGGAGATTTCCATAACTGAGATTCAGATTTAATGAGTCATCCAGTGTTGTGGTTTGAGCTTGAATGACTGCTATAGGCGCATATATTTGAATTCTTGGTTCCCAATTGGTAGTAATGTTTAGGAATGATTAGAAAGCATTGCCTTGTTGGAGGAGGTATGTCACTGGGCATGGGATTTGAGGTTTCAAACAACCCTACCATTCCCAGTTAGATCGCTGCCTCTCTCTGCCTCCTGCTTGTGGATCAGACATAAGCTATCAGCCACTGCTATGCCTGCCTAAAACTGTGCTCCCTGCTATGATGGTCTGAAACTATACGTTCCAAGAAGCACTTTCTTTTTAAATTGCCTTGGTCATAGTTTCTCTTACCAACAATAGAAAAGTAACCAAGGTACCTTTAGAGCTGTTTGTTTTATTTTTCATAAATCATTTTGTCTGCACCTATAGTCTCTGTGAGTAGTGCTGATGTTTAAGTTTGTTTGCTTATTAATTCATTGCATCACTTTTTATTGAATACTTGTTATTTATTAGGCTATACTCTAAATCAAGGGTGCAAAGAATGTCTAAAGCAAAGAAAGATCACAGCCCTCATGAGTTTTCATCTTCTAGTTGAGGGTAGAGATAGCACAGAGAGTAGGCACTTGAAACATGTATGGCCTTAGACACAAATTAATATAAATGACAAAAAAATAAATGAGAAGCCGGAAGGTAAAGATAACTATGTAGAATGCAGGTAACTGCAACTTTCAGTAGACTGGGCTACAGAGACTTAGATAATGACATCATATTTAAGTGGAGAGCTAACAGAGGCAGAAGAATGAATTAGTAAGTTAAGTAAACATCTATGTGTTTAAACAGGGGCAAACAAGTTCAAAGCATTGAGCTGCCTGTTACCTGTAGAACACACAAGAGGTCACAGTGGCTTTACTAGGGGATGATGAGAGCCCTTCTCTGTTGTGGAAACCAGCAACATCTCTGAGGTTAGGTCTTGGATGAGACCCAAACAGTGAATACAGCAGGTTCTCTGGATAATTTAACATCTACATGATCTGATATTCAGTTTCTCTAAAGCATGATTCTTTAAAACATGATAATGAAGGGGAAGTAAAGGTTTTCTAAGTCCTTCTCCACTTGAACATTTTTTTCTGGCCATGGTTACATTTGTACCCAAACTTCTTAACAACAACAACACCAATTCAGTGGCATAAGATTAGTGAAAATATCAAGTTATTCAATTATTTGGAAATAGTTCCAGATGTTTTCATACCTGGAGTGGTTTATCTAGAGGAGTTACTAGGTGAAGCTGAACTAGCTCATGCCTTCCCTATGACAGAGCATATATCCCCATATTCACATATATTCTTCTCCTGCTTAATACAAGTCACACTTTTAGTTCAATATACAAACTGCTTCTAGCACATGACACTGTCTTCCACCCTCACTTGCAGCTATGTGAGAGTCTTGTGGTTAAGAGTTATCTTGTGTCCAGAATTAAAGCAAAAATGGTACATGGGGTTTTCTCCTTTGCCTTTTCTCCCACCTACTGACTAGATTAGGGACTTAATGAACAAGACTTCAGAAATGACCTCAGACTTTAAAGAGTAGTAGGACATGTGCCAGCAAACTGAACTGGAAGGGTGGACAGTGTCAAAGTTGCTTGGATCATAAAGTGTCCTATTGGCTCTGCACTGCTTGCCTCCAGAAATGCTTGAGAGAAAATGAAACCTTATTTTAGTCCTAAGCCTTTCTTAATTTGAGTGCGAGGTCACATACAGCAAAACCTAGTTATAACAAGCACATTTGGATTTAATGGAGCTACAGAGGTCTGGGAAACTGAGAGCAATTGCAGGTGTTTATTTCATTTTTTTTTTTTGAGCTTGAAAACTAAATGCAGTTAGAACAAGAGCTATGTACGTACTTCAAAATGAATTTTATTTTATTGCTTGTTTTTATTACAAAGCAGTGCATTATCACTTTGTAAAGAACACACAGGTAAAACAGAAAATGAAAGAATGACCGTATTTTTACCAGCTGGAAGGATCAATTGCAGGCATATTAACATTCATAATCTAGAGCTATTTCAGAATACCTTGCAAAGAGTTTAATAACTTGATTTCCTAGTGTTTATTAAAGAATATATTTTTGTGAAAGGATTTATTTATTTTAGGCATATATGTGAATGCTTGTATATATTTCTGTATACCACACATGTGTGTTGTACGACACTATTCCTATAGATGTGTGAACTAATATTACCCCTGGATAGGGAAGCAATGACAGAAGAAAACTACTGTTTCTACCAAAGTCCAAATAGTGAACTAATGATTTTTCTTGGAGACAGTTGCAGGAACATAGATGAGAGGTTACCTACAGGAACAGAAATGACTCAACCTCACCAAAGTTTCCCTTGGCATGTGCCACAACTCATGATAGCTGGAACTCTAGAGCACACTGCACAGCTACAGACATCTCAGTACTTCACAGAGTAGTCTTTCCAGGTAGGTTCATTGGTCTGAGCCTTTTGCATGCAGCTGAGACTATCTTTTTTTCTTCCAGGGAGCAAAGCCTGGTCCAAGCCTCTTTTAGACAGCTCATCTTATCTGAAAGTATCTTTCAGTAGTCCTTACAGCTTATATATAATTGGGGAGGGAAGAACCATGTGAATCTGGTCAGTTGTAAGGACTCCCTGATATCTTTGAGTTGTTTATTTCCTAAGCTTAAGAAGCTTTCCTGTAGCACAGAATATGTCACCTTCTTTAGAACATCCTGTATCTTGATAAAATTTTCTCCAAGATAGATTCCCCTCATCCCAGAGGAAATTGCTACACAACAGTGTACAGTGCCTTCAAGTACCAGAAGAGGGTATTGGATCCCCTAGAACTGAAATTATAGATGATTGTGAGCCATCATGAAGGTACTGGAAACAAAACTCAAGTGCTCTGCAGGAGCACGAAGAACTTCCAGCCTCTAGTACATTTTTTTTTGCATTAAAGTTTTAACATGTACATACCATTCTATGATTGTGTCATACTTTATTTCATTAAATCTCAATAATTTAACATTTGCATAGTTAGTAATGCTGCTGCTGTGATGTATTTTTCTTACTATGTTTTGGTGTGGCACTTTAATTCTCTCCTGAAGATAAATTTCTAGAATAAACGAGGCTATATGTACGCATATGAGAATTGGACTGGTTTCCAGAGGAGAGGATCAGGGAGATGGGACGTCTGAAATCAGGGCAACCTCAGTTGGTATTGATATGGAGCAGCCCTGGAGAACTCAGCAGAGTGGATGATGCTGCTTGGTCAGGCCTGCACTGTGGACCCAACATTGATAAACAGGAGTTGAGAGCCTGGCATAGTCATAGAATTGAAAGTTAGAAAAGGTATAGCTTTTCAAACAGGTTCCTAGGCAACTACAGCATCAATATCATCTGTGGAGCTACTAGAAATGATGGCAATCACCAGAGGTGCTTTCTCCTGCAGAAGATGGGAACAAATACAGATACCCACAGCTAGACATGAGAGAGAGAGAGAGAGAGAGAGAGAGAGAGAGAGAGAGAGAGAGACAGAGAGAGAGAGAGAGAGAGAGAGAGAGAGAGAGAGAGAGAGAGAGAGAGAGAGAGACGGGGGAGGGAGAGAGAGACCTTGGAACACACAGCTCTAAGTGAGATGTCTCCATCAAGTCCCTTTCCTCAGAGCTCAGGGTACCCCACAGAAGAAGATGTAGAAGGAATTTAAGATCCAGAGGAGATGGAAGATCAGAATAAGTGTCTCTGAATTAACTGAGTAAGGCTTATATAAATGCATAGAAATGGAAGCAGCAAGAATAGAGGCTACACAGGTCTCCACCATGTTCTCTCTCTCTCTCTCTCTCTCTCTCTCTCTCTCTCTCTCTCTCTCTCTCTCTCTCTCTGCATGTATGTAT
>NW_021620588.1:2351163-2371007 GCF_004785775.1 Grammomys surdaster
TATGTATATATGCATACATATGTATATATAAAATAGGCTCAAGTTTAGTATTTTTATGGGACTCTTGAGTGTATGAACAGGTGAGTCTCTGATTCTTGTGCCTACCAATGGGGATCTTTTCCTTCTGTTGGGTTACCTTGTGCAGCCTCAATGGTTAGGGTTTTCTATTATTTTGTCATGTTTGGTTGTTATACTCTAGACGTCTGTTCTTTTCTAATAAGAGACAGAAACGGAATAGATTCAGAGGGGAAGGAAGATGAAGAAGAACTTGGAGAAATAGGGGGAGAAGAACCTATAATTAAGAAATTTTCAATAAATGAAAAATAATAAAAAAGGGAATAATGGCTAATCTTAAAAGTCTGTGTTTGTAAAGGGTTTTTTTTTTCTTTTTGAGTTACTTATGTGCTCAAGTCTAAGAACCACTACCATAAGAGAAGGACTCCCACACAGGTGTGAAAGGATGCTGATGTAACAATTGCCTTCATTTATAATCCTTTGTGGAAATAGGAAAATCATTCATATTTCATTTATATTTTTGTGCATGTGCATATACATATACTATACATGCAATTGGCTACAAACGCTGTAAGTTATTATAAGGTGTCTTCCTTAATTGCTATCTATCTTATACTTTGAAACAGGGTCTCTCATTGGAACTACGGTCTACCATTCTGTAAGCCTAGCTGGCTGTCAAGTCCCAGAGATCAACTTCTCTGCTTTTCCAGACCTGGAATTACAGGTTCATGGTACTATGTCTGTATTTTTTTAACACATATATTAGGGATTTTAAATTAGTTTTCATGCTTATGTGGTGAGCACTTAATTGACTGAGCTTTCTTCCCAGACTCTGTTTCAGATATTTAAATTTCAGTAATCTTTCAAAAGTAGAATGTAGTCTTTCCAAGGAGAGACTGGAACATTAGCCATCTTTGTGTCCTCATACAATACCAAGAACAGTACCTTGAACTTGGTAGGTGAGCTGACATCATCCACCTGCCCTTTCTAATCCATTCCTCATCATTCTCCACTCTACTGCCTGTCTCCAAAGTCCAAACACTATGCATCATATTAATAAGCTGTCACCTTCTTTGGATCCCTGTCTGAATAGCCAAAAGTCCCGAACAAAAATTAAAATAAGATAAATGAAAAAAAAAAGAATCAGAAGGCAAAGGAGCAAGACCAAGATTTTTATTCTCTTGGACTTCAATGGTGATGAGTTAATCTGCCATAATTCACTGACCCTGAAAGGATTTGAAACAGTCTCCTTGATCTCCCTATCTCAGTTGCTTTTTTGGTTCTTGCACTGTCTCTGAGCATCTCTGTCTCACCTTTCTAAGCTGTACAGACTTTCCAAGGAATGAATATATATATATATATATATTGACTGATAGACTCAATATCTAACCCATATATATTAATGAAATCGGTACTCTTCCAAAGGTTTTATTTGTTTGAAAACAAAGTATGCCTAAAATGTCCATCACATTAAACCCTCTGGTAAATTCTTTTAAGATAAATAACTTAAGCCTGTCCTTGGGACTTTTAACAAAAATAAATCCAAAACATTATTTAAACAATTCAGAGAAATACCTTTTTATTTATATTTTAAAATCTGTAGGAAGAGTAGGGTAGGATCTTCTCCATTCAGAGTTTATGATGATAACTAAAGCCCTTCATTTGCAGAATTTCCCCAAGCCTAATGCCTATTTGTGAAGATGGACAATGACTTAATTTATTTTCAAAGATAATTTTTCAAAATTATAATGACATAAATTAGAGGTGCTTTGAGTTATATCATAAGCCAAATAAATTAGTTTTTGTCTTGACATATGTAAATTAAACCTTGATATTTAAGAAGAGAAATGTCCCCCATGGCCATTGATGAGCCCTCACTCTGGTTTATAAATCAAGGGTACAATTTGAGAATAAAATACTTCTTATAAAATAGGATGTCAAGAGCTCCTTGTTAAATTCACTGTAGCAGTTAAACTCTCAGGTGAGAAAATACCTCTTGCCCAGTGGTTTATTAACTCTACCATTAAACCCACCATTTATAGGAGTTACTCTTCATGCTAAGGACACATTAGGATAACTTTTCATCCCATTGCAATGACAAGTTTGAGAAAAGGGATGCTGCCCACCTCTTTCAATCACTGCAGAGACTACGTCTGTACCAGTTTATGTGACAGGATGTTTTCCAGCCCATTGTATTTGCAGTGGAACTCGGTGATTGGGCAGTAGAAGAGTTAGGTGGAGCTGAGAGTTGGGAGGAAGAATGAGAGAGAAGAAGGAAAGGAAAAATGGCAGCAGACATTTGTGTCTCTAGCAGTCTTGGGTAGTTATTCATATCAAAAGGTTAGATATTGGGATAACAATTTTATTTTTGTGGGCATCTTGTGTATTGAGTATTTGCTGATATATAAATCTATTGGATAATCTTTAAGCATTAAGAGTCTTCTTTCTACTGGGTACTGTGAAGATGGCAGTTATTGTTTGCTCTGAGTTGAGAACCACGAGGGTGGCAGAGTTGGCCTAAAGTCCATGCTTAGAGCCATGGGGTTCACGGAACTGACCAAAGGAGGCAGCAGCCACGCTGTCTTATGGGTCCTGGGCTGGTGCTCCTGGCTAGCTGGTGCCATGGTCAGAGTGGGAACTTAGGTTGGGAATATGGTGATGTCCCAGGAGCTAGCCAGAGCCACACTGATTTTTTTTTGTTTTTAAAGATCTTCCACTACAAGTTTACAAGTGAAAAGAAGAGGGGAAGGATGCGGAATGAATAGTCCTGCCAGGTCATTGACATGTGGGTAATGTCCGTTGGGGGCCGTATGTTATGAGGGGCAAGTGACTCCCACAGGCCAGGTAGTTTTGTCTTAAGAGTTCTTAAGAGAACTTAAATTCCAACCTAGCTTTATACCTTCACTGTTCATAATTTTGCATTAAAATGCATAATTAGTTTTATATTATTACTTTGACTTTTGAAATAATAATAAAATGATGATGATGATGACAAAGAGGAAGCAGAAGGCAAATAGGGAGAAAGAGGAGGAGGATTGAGGATTGAGGATTTTGATTTGTTTGTTCCAGAATTCAGAGGAAGAGTTCAGTGCCTATATAAGTCACGGTAGGTTTATCAGACTGTACAAGCATAGCGAGTAGAAGATAGACTCAACATCCCTGATCTAAGTGATGCCACTCATAAAAACGGACATTAGTCTAGTATGTACATGGCCCTAGCTGCTCTGAGTAGCTCTTTCTATAAACAAAAACACTTACCAGCTTTACTACTAGTCTTCAGATGTGGGACTTGCCACTGCTCAGAACAGTTCAGGCATTCGTGTAAGACCCTATGAAACTTGGAGGTAGAGAGATGTACACGGTGGAAGTGAACTTTGCTCACACTTAGCTGTTTTACCCAGGACCAACTTTTCATGCCCAGGAACATTCAGATAAAGGGCATGCTCTCCATCTCACTGTGAGTGCAATTCTTCTCTGTCTGGCTTAATGTCAGCAGCCTGATTAGCACTGGAGTCTGGGAAATCACCTGCTTGTCATGCATCCACCTTTCCCAATTCATCTCTGTCTCTATGAGGAGCAGAGGTCAGAGAACATCCCTGGTGCTGGTAGCTCTCATGGGGTTGGCTGCACCCACAGGTCAGCAGATCTAGGGGTCTTAGTTGCTATACTTTCTGCAGAGCAACCTGTGAAGTTGGTTTGAAAGATTCTTTCAGAAGCTTGGACAATGTGAACTTCAATTACTTTCTAGAAGACCTGTTCAAAGCAGTGGATTCTGGGTGTGTGGAATTTAGTTGTTACTTTAGCATAGAGTGAGGAATAGTTGGATTTGGGAGGCAGGCTTGTTGCTGGATACAGTCAGGCGTTTCATCCAGCCTGACAGCTGCACTCTTGTAGGGAGAAGGCTATCTTTTAATAAAACAGGGCTTTAAGAAATCAGCTACATGAACTGAATGATGAGATTTTTAAAGTTTGCCCCTCATTTGGAAAGTCACCCCAGGCATGCTTTTAAAGCTGTCACACTTAAGATATTTATTTTGATCAAACTATTTTCATTTGATGTGAAATTTACTTAAGGGAAAATAATGGCTCGTTTGAATTTTCATGCCAGACCTTGCTTAAGGCCATCAGAACCTAATTAAAACAAATTTGGGGTCATTTCTTCACGGGTCAAGTGCCTGGATCTTCTTATATATCCACTGCTGCTTTTACAAATAAAAGACATAAATTCATCTACAGTTGGATATATATTTTATACTCATAATACTTAAGTGTGAATTTGAATCTGTATAAAAGCGTAACTACAAAGAATCAAATTCAAGGTGGGCAGTGCATGCTTATTTGCATGTATTCCAGACTGATCAAGACAGTCAAATGACACTGATGTATTCAGAGTCATGTAATATTTTGAACCAATGGAGTAGCTTCCCTGGGGAATTGAATTGGATCCTGGGAACTCCATGTAGAACTAACACCTGAGATTTGTCCTGTGACACTTGTGGCAAGGCACACCTGCACTCTCAATATACAATGATGATAAATAAAATTAAAGCTTGGGGATACTTTAAAGATGAAAACCATTCTAAGAATAATTTTTCTAGGAAAAAATGTTATTTGAAAAAAATCACAATGAGGTTTATCTGAGAGAATCAGCTTCCTTGATTTTTTAAAGTTGCTATTATGATGTTTACAAAAATTTACTGCTTTTCTATAGATGTGGGGTATATGAATGAGTGTATTTCTGCCAGAGGTCAAAAGTAGCTTGAGCATTTTTGAACTGACTTCACTATCCTATCAGAACTTGCTTTGCAGAGACACATTTAACACAAACAATTCAGCTCTCTTTTTCTGGTTTGCAGTCACTAATCTTTGTTTCACAAAATGAAGCTGGACAATTGCATGGTATCTTTGTGATATTAACAGAATAGATTCTCCCCAGTAACTTGCTTTGGTTCTCTCTTTTAAATGAGTCTCTTTGTCTTGCCAACATGGCCTTCGCTTCAGCCTGTGATTATGTGAGAAATAGCCTTTGTTATTCTTTGAAACTTTTCCACTCTGTGTGGCTTCCAGTGAATTCATCATTGTTCAGACATTTAGCTTTGCTCTCTTAGAGGTATAGAAGTATTTTATTTTATTTTCTTTAGCAAGGTTCAATGTACTTGCCAAAATACAATAGCGATTGTTAGCTAATCATTACTGTGTGTGAAGCAGACAAAACCTCTTTAAAATGAATGTAGGTTTGTTCTGCAGCGACAGCAATTCTGACTCACTTTTTCCTGTCGTTTTATGGTGGTGGCTGAAGCTAAAGCTTGACTTAAACCTTTGTTAAGAGGTAAGAGAAAAGCAACCACATAAGAACCCCTTCCCTCCTGGTATGAGTGTGGGATCTACGAAGCTTGGTGTCTTGTCTATGCCATGGTTAGTTCTAATCCTTCCCTACAACAAGCATCTAGACACAATGCTGGACACAGCTGGCCGAGATGAGTGTGGATTTTTATTTTGTATGTTTTAAAGATGAGTTCTCATGTAGAATATACTGGTCTTACACTCACTATGTAGCTGAAGACAATCTTGAACTTGTCATTCTTCTGTCTCCTCCTCCAGAGTGATGGTGTTATAGGGCATGCCACCACACACAGAGTCCGTGTGGTGTTGGGGATTGAACCCAGGGCTTGATGCAAGCTAGGCAAGTACTCTTCCAACTTAGCCACATTTGCAGCCACACTGTGGACATTTCTTATGTGCTATGACCATAAAGAATTTTCTAAAATGCCTTTCATTGTGAAGAAGCTTTTGAAGAATTGTTGCATAGTCCTTAATCCAAGGTCAAAGCCAGACAATATATGTTTTTCAGCTTCCCATTGCTATTGAATAAAATCCTGTGACTCAAGATATACTAATAAGATATAAGCCCAGGAGAAATTTTTGATGAGAAGGAATAGGACAAAGCAGACAGGTCAAGGAGGGCACAGATTTTCAGGAGTGGTAGTGGAGGCATTAGACTTTTGGGAAGAACCTTTGGAAAGGGTATTCCTGGTGATCAGAGTTTGACTAGTGACTAAGCTTCTGTGTTTATGACCATGTGCAGTAGGATCCCCACTATGGTGGTTGTGAAGTATAGTTCAGAGTTATTCTTTGGTACACAGTCCTTCAGCTACACTGGAGAAATCAAGGTGACCCAAATCCTTTGCTATGTATTTTGTTTGTTTCAGATTAACATGGTCAATCCAATATACTTAGGCTATTTCCATTTCCTAGCTATTGAGAATTGAACTGCAGAGAATATGGGCATGCAAATGTCTCTGAAGTAGGATGTAAAGTCCTCTGTGTATATGCCTATGAGTGATGCATGGCTGGATCATAGGGTAGTTTTATTTCTGACCCACTTGGCAGCCAGCTCAGTTTACCTGCTGTGTTATCTCATCAGCCCCATGTCCATGTTGCTGCTCCATAGGAATCTTTTCTTGATGTCTGTCTTTTCTATGTGAGATATCTCTAGATGGATTTCTATGATGTCTGTGCTAGGCTACTTTCCCATCAACAGTGGATAAGAGTTCCACCTTCAGTACATACCTGCCAACATTAGTCATCATTGGCTATTCTGACTGAGATGAAATAGAATCTGTATGTAGTTTTAAACTGCCCTTCCTTAACAGCTCAGAATACTGAACATTTACTTGTTACTTATATTTCTTGTTTGGGGAAGGTTGTGTTCCATGGCACATTTTGTAAATTGAGTTGTTTGTTTTTAATGCTTAGCTATGTATGTTCTTTGTATACTTAGATACCAATCCTTTTCGTGCTCATGCGTGCGTGCTGTAGCTTACATGTGGAGGTCAGAGGGCAACTTGTAGGGGCTGGTTCTTTATTTCCACATTGTGGGTCCCAGAATTCAAATTCAAGGTTAGCAGGCTGGCAGTAGTCATAGCTTATCTGCAGAGCCATTTTATCAGCCCCTTCTCTGTGTTGTTACTCCACTTGAAACTTCTCCATGTACCTGCCTTTTCTATATGGCTACCTATAGTTGTTTTTAATCATTTCTTATAAACTAGTATTTCACAATTAATGGAACCCTTAATACTTTTAAAAAAGATTTTATTTATTTTATGTATATGAGTACACCTTCACTGTCCTCAGACACACCAGAAGAAGGCATCGGATACCATTATAGATGGTTGTGAGCCACCATGTGGTTGCTGGGAATTGAACTCAGAACCTCTGGAAGGGCAGTCAGTGCTCCTAACCTCTGAGCCATTTCTCCATCCCCAACCCTTAATACTTTTGATTTTATATGACCACATTGTATGCATTCATTCCCTTTGGGGTTACCTTTTGTTTTTCGTTATCCTTTTAAATGACCCAGAAACTCAATAAGACGATGAAGTGAAGAAAAATAGCTTTGTCTGTTGGAAACAAGTCACCCAACAAAATTATAGCTTTAATTTTCAGCCTGACCTTTCTTGTAATTTATTTGGAATTTTATGATTTCAAAGAAAATAGACTGTTTACTGGGGAATGCATTGTCCACATTTCCCATGGGAAACTTTGAAAATCAAAGCTTGAATTGAATCATCTAATGACAACAGAAATGTGTTGTTCCTTTCTATGTCCTTGAAGAGTAAGGGCTGGCCATTCAGTTTTTCAGCCATTTTTATTGGCAAAGAGATTTCATAGTACTTTCATGATTTAAAAAAACCCCACAACAACACTAATTTTCATGACTTGTGGCACTGGTCATTGATTCTCAACTTGTAACATATATGCATATGACCTGGGACTCTTGTCAAAAGACACCTTCTAATTCAATAGGTCTGAGGTAGGACCATATTTCTGAAAAGCTCACAGACAATGTCCCTACTGTGTGTGTGAGAGAGAGAGATAAACATACAGATGGAGATAGAGATGGAGATGGAGAGGGAGAGGGAGAGGGAGAGAAAAAGAGAGAGAATGAGAGAGAAGACTCAGCCCTCATAGTCTTTAACTTTTATATTTTTTATTAGATATTTTCTTTGTTTACATTTCAATTGTTATTCTTTTTCCCGGTTTCCCCTGGAATCCCCCTACTCCCTATCCCCTCCCTCTGTTCCTATGAGGGTGTTCCAACACCCACCCACCCACTCCTGCCTCCTGGCCTTGGATGTCTTTTAACTTTTAAATTCACTCTCTTCAGAAATAGCAACTCACCTTACAGAAGACATGAAGAACTTTTAGAATATTAATGATTAGTTTTTATGATTAATATCCATCACTTAGCTTCTTGTCTAATGTTCTTCTGGATTGTGAAGAGATCCAAGAAATAGATTCAAATAGAGGACCAGAAGGATTAGACAAAGAAGTGTTATACTAGTCTCTTCAGCCTTTTTGACATACAGTAGTAAGACTGTGTAGAAGGATGTCATCTGTCTGGGTGGTAGCTTAGAACCTTACCTCAGTTTTCAATTGTCTCTGCGTCTATGTTTTGTTTCTGGTAGCTTTTAGTAAAATAGAAATAGTCCTGTGCTGGACAGTTTTATGTTAACTTGATACAAGCTATAGTTATCAGAGAGGAGGAAGCCTCAATGAAGAAAATGCCTCCATTTTGCCAAAAGCAATCTACAGATTCAATGCAATCCCCATCAAAATTCCAACTCAATTCTTCATAGAGTTAGAAAGAGCAATTTGCAAACTCATTTGGTATAACAAAAAACCCAGGATACTTAAAACTATTCTCGATAATAAAAGAACTTCTGGGGGAATCACCATCCCTGACCTCAAGCTGAACTACAGAGCAATAGTGATAAAAACTGCATGGCATTAGTACAGAGACAGGCAGGAAGATCAATGGATTAGAAAATGCCTCCATAAGATCAGGCTATAGTCCAGCCTGTAGGACATTTTATTAATTAGTGATTGATGTGGGAGGGCCTCGCCCATTGTAGGTGGTGCCATTCCTGAGCTGCTGGTCCTGGGTTCCATAAGAAAGCTGGCTAAGCAAACCATGTTTAACGAGCTTGTAAGGAACACTCCTCTATGGCTTCTGCACCAGCTCCTCCCTCCAGGTTCCTGCCTTGTGTGAGTTCCTGTCCTCACTGCTTTTGAAACTGTAAGCAAAATAAACCCTTTCCTCCACAATTTGCTTTAGTCATGGTATTCATCACACCAATAGTAACTGTAACTAAGACAAGGCCTATTGTTTGACTCTGGACTTGGCCATGTGACTGAACTTAACTTATGGGAAGTAGGCAGAGGAAACAATCAACAGTTTAATTTGCACTTCAGTATTGGCATTTTCCCCTTCTTCATCTTTACTGTTGCCATGAGAACCACACACCCAGGAGGGTTTACCATTTTTAGGAGATGAGAAGGGAGCGGGATACTACTACCTCTGCTTATACTCCCGTTGACTCAGCCTGCTCAGTCAGCCTTCAGACACTTGAGAAATACTAAGGGGCTTTTGTTTTCAGCTGCTCTATTGTGAAATGGCTTGTCATATGTCAGAAACAACTCAATTCAACTGAGTAGGACATCTGATGCAGTAAGACTCAGGTATAAGTGAATAGAGAGATACTGGAAGGTGGGGTGATCAGGAGTTGAACACATGGCAACAAAGACTAGAAGTCAAAAGAGGGGAAATAGAATGGTATTCAAGATGATGAAGTCTATTGTTTTCTAAAATGTTTTTGCATGATGGTTGACACAAATGTGTCCTGATACAGAGTACATAGATAAATAGAACCAGACCTGACACAATATTAATGTGTTTTTCTTATTAAATTTTTGACTGCTTATGTCGTGAAGCAAAGACAGAAAATGAGATTTGAGGAAAGCACATAAACGATGAATTAGTTAAAGGTAAGAATGAATTAATAGAATGTGTGTGGCTTTATCAGGCAGGTTACCTACCTGTGAAGGCAAAGCCATGATTGACGTGTATTTGACTGAAAATGCACAAGAGAACTCGGCTAGGAAGGAAACTTGTAGTGTGTACACTGTGGGCCATATGTTATGTTCCATGTATATCATGGTGTTCTTGAGGTTCTTGTAATTGCCAATTCATTCAGTGTTGTGAGTAATATTTAAAACGGCGTCACCCGATCTGGCTTGTTCTTATGGGGCCCACCATGTTTCCGATTAGGCAAGGCCTGAGGCCATGAGTGGGGGCGTGCTCTCACTGCTGCCACAGCTCAGGCCAGCCAGAAGCACCAGCCCTGGCACCCATGAGATGCCAGTGTGGGAGATGGCTCTGCCAATCTACCACAGTGTCTCCATAAAGCTTGGCTGAACCCCAGACAACACCTGCCATGCACACGGTACTCGGTAGAAATGCTCAATTAACAAGATGCCCATACAATTAGAGTTGTAACCCAATATTTAACATTTTGATAAGTTGCTACCTTAGACTGCTAGAGACACTCTGACATCCGTTGCCATCTTCCCCTCTCTCCTCTCTCTCCTTCTCTCCTTTCTCCTCTTCTTCTCTTCATTCCTCCTAAATTACCGAGTTTTATTGTTAAATGTAGCGGGGGTGGGGGGAGGAAATATTCTGCTATAGTTCAGTCATTCATCATTCCAAGGAACATGTCCAGCATTTGTACATCTCATGGAGTTCATATTTCTGCATGAGAATCCTATGTGGGACGTGTGATTCCAAATGTTATAAAGGATAGAAAGAGGAAAGGAGTGTGTGTCTCTATGAAAGAAAGAGTGCTTATGTTTTGTTGTGTCAGTGAGTATTTTTCTGGAAATGAAGTATCAAAGAGGAAATTTGAGTGGAGTAAGAAGAGAAATATAGACAACAGGGAAATTCAAGATCTGATTCCCCACCCTCTGCACACCCCTGGGAAGATATACAGTTTGACTGAAGGACTAGAATGTCAGTTTGCTGAGCAGTGAAGGCAAAGAGGCAAAGAGCTTGTTAGGTTGGCCCTGATAAGAGTTTGAATTTGAATCTAAAAGCTATGAAGGTTTTAAGTAGGAGGGTAACATTATCAGATTCCTGTTCTTAATGATCACCCTGGTGTACTGCAGAGAGTACAACAGCAAAAGGTAAAAGTATAAGGTGTTCTTTCAATGATCCAGGAAGGAAAACAAAACAAAACAAAACAAACATTCTTGTGGACTCCAATAGGAGATGCAGATTTGAGAGTTTGAATCAATCCTAGGCCTGGGAAGCAGAATTGACATTATACTGAGATTATTTATTTAAGTTTTTTGAGACTGAGAGACAATAAAAAAAAACAGAAAGATTGTCTTTGAAATTTCTGGTTGTCATTCACTGTTGGTGCTCTTAAGAGGAATAGGGGTCTTGGAGGGAAAAGAGCTTGGGAATTAGGTTCAGAATTTAATGATGCATGGTGGTACACTATAGTACTTAGCTACTCAAAAGGCAGAGTTAGGTAGATTTCTTGAGCCCAGGAGTTTCAAGCTAGCTTGAGCATCATAGAGACACTGCCTTTAAACATGAGCTTAGTTTCATAAATGTTCATTTTGAAGTATTTGTGGTCAGTCTCAGGGAATATGTCCAGGAAAGAATAGATCATATTGTTCTTTAACTCAGAGGGGAGTCCTGAATTGGACACATACGTTTGCTTGTGTGTAATGAGTAATAGAAGCTAGGAGAAAGGATAGGATTAATATTTAAAGGATTAGTGGGCAAGTGAGTCTCCTACAGAAAAATTAAAAAATGGAAAAGAGAAGAAAGAAAGAAAAGAAAACATTATAAAAGAAAAGGACAAGAATGAAGTGTCATGGATCCAGCCAAGGGACACAGCTAAGGAGGTTTGGATAGGAGTCAACAAAATGGAAGTCGTCAATGAACCTGAAAACTCCACCCTGCAACATGGAGGAGGCATGAGGCATCTTAGAGAGGGCTGAGGTGGGAACACAATATGGGAAGTAAAGATGTGACTGACTGGTTAGAATGGGTGTCTATACTGTAAGCATCTACCACTTGCTATGCAGAGAGACGCAAGCTTATGTGTGGCAGAAAGGAAAATTAAAAAAAAAACGAACAAACATGGTGTGAACACAATGTTTATTGTTACTGCAGAACAGACAGGTGTGTTTATATATGGCATTAGGAATTTAGTCTCATTGGCTTCTATGATGGTTAATCTTGATTGAAAACTTGATGGGATCTAGAATAATCTAGGAGGGAAGCCTAGAGATATGCCTGGGAGGAATTATCTAGTTGAGCTTAACATGCCTGAGAGAGATTTTCTAGATTAGGTTAGCTGAAGTGGGAAGACCTGTTGGTACAACCATTCTGTGGTCTTGGGCCCTGCAGGAGTCAGGAAAAAGGAGACAGCATCCTCTGGATATTGTTAACCAATTGCCTCATGTTTTTGCCACCATGCCTTTTCAACTATGATGGGCTTTCCCTGGAACCAAGTGCCCAAAATAAAGCCTTTCTCCCTAATGTGGTTTTATTAGATTATTATGTTACAGAAATCAATAAAGTAATGAATGCAGTTCACATTTTAAGTATTTGTGACTTGGATAATGGTTTTGCTTAAAACTACCTTGACTTTTATTAGGGAAGAAGTGTATGTTTGTCATCTTTTCACTACTTTACTAAAATGGCTGGTACAATCTGTTTAGGAAGAAAAGGAATCAAGTCAATTTACAGTCTCCGAGAGTAGAAGGAGGCTCAGAAGACTCAGAAATCCAGGGGAAGTGATGAGACTCAAGGAGGTCACAAAATACACTCGATTCAGAAAACTCAGATAGTTACAAGACGCATGAGCTCCCGTGCTCAGGTTTTATACACAATGAATGTTTTTCTGGGAGAGGAGGCTGTTTGATTGAAATGACTGTAAGCTGGGCAGAAGGTTCACTAGCTCCAGGGATGTAGTGACTGAGTTCTCATCCCTGGGACAGGCTTTTCAGTGATGTAGCTTTGTGAATCACCCAGGCCTCTACGAGTTTATCATGTATGCTTATGTAAGCAATCCCAATAGACTTACTGTTTCACCAAGCTAGACTTGGGTGGGGCCTGGTATTTTCTCTCTTTTATTGGCATGCTATTTGGGGATGGTTAGATATTTGTTTAACTCTCCCCAGAAAAAATCATGCAACAAAAGTCTAAAAAACAGTACAATTAGAACCTTAACAGGTTCAAGCCAGATTGGGTGGGAGGTCCCAGAACTGAGATGGGGGAATAGACACAGATACCTATCCCTAACCAAGAAGCTATATGTAATTGAAAACCCACTGGCAAAGGGAAAATCAGTTTTCTCTAATGGAGTGTCTCTGGGTCTATCAATTGTACTCCAGGGTGGGACTCACAGTTAGGAATGGCTGGCTAACACAGAGGTAGCTTAGTGGTGTTTTTGTGAACTTTTGGTTTCATTTTGTTTTTGGCATTCTTTTTGTCTACATTTTTATTGTTTTTATTTTTTTGAAAGAGAGAAAGAATGTGAAGTGAGAGAGTTAGGGAGGTGAGGTATCTGGGAGAGGCTAGGGGAGAGGAAACAAAATCAAAATAGATTGCATGAAACATTTTTGACTTAAAAAAATTCTTACAGATCTAACAATGACAACAAAAGTCTAAACAGCTAATCAGAGCTAGTGAGGCCTGCCTCTTGGGTCTAGTGTCTTAGGACAGATAGCGGTGTCAGAAGCAGGTATAGCAGCTAGCAAATAACATCTCAAAACCAGGAAAAATAAAGTGGGCAGCCAGGTTTGCTCCTTTTATAGTAATCCTCTCAAAAACACCAAGAGGTCACACAAGAACTGTCTGACTCCTTAATGGTTTAAGGATCTTCAGCTTGGTCCCCCTCTTATAGGATGCCACAGAACTCTTACCACATTTAAACAGTAACATGGAGTAAATAACATTTGCTCTTGTAATAATAAAATCCTGGAGATAGTCATCCCATTCCAGGAGGAAACAGGTATAAAGTTTTATTTATTACTTTTAAAATTATGTGTATATGTGTGTGTGTTGGGGGTAAATGTACATGCATGTATGTCCATATAGGTACTTAGGGAATCAGAAGCAGACATTAGGTTCCCTTGAGCTAGAGTTACTAGGTAGTTGTCAGATGTGGGTCCTTGGATCCAAAGTTTGGTCCTATGTAAGAGTCGAAAGTACTCTTAACTGCTGAGCCATCTCCCATGACCAGGAAAACAGGTTCAGAAATGTATTTACATGAGACCACTGATCTGATATTTGCAGTATTTCCCATCTCTGATACACACAAAGTTCCAGGAAGGAAGAACCGTGCTTGCTAACTTCACAGTTGTGTCTTCAGCACCTGGACCACCATCTGGTACAGAAAAGGGCTCAGTTACCATTTGCTTGGTGAATGAATGCTAGATGTTCCTTTCATGTTCTTAGTCACTATAGTGCTCCAAAGTAATGCATTCACACCAAAACACACTCAGTGTCCCTCATCTTTACAACTGTAACTCTGAGCTTGATACTCTGCCAACAAGCCCAAGCAAGAAAGGCTTGTACTGCTTAGAAAATGTGCAATGTACCAAGCTCAGCACGATTTAGACTAGGCCAGATGAAGTCGTGCTTTCTGGAAGCCTTGGGTAAATGGCAAGTGAGTGCAATGTTGCAAAGTAGAATTGTTTACTTTTTCTGGCAACTCTCCCTGTTAGCCAGCCATGAAAAGGAGAGAGGATGTGTGCTCAGCACGTGAGCTTGCAGATATATACCACCCTTCAGATTCAGTGTCAATGCCCAGAAGAATATGAGCCCTGTTGGGTTGGGCTGTGGCAAGCATTTTTGCTTTTCATGCACTCAGACTTGTATTGTTTTCCCACTACATTGATGATGTGCCCTATTCTTTCATGTGTCCCAGAATAAGCTAAGGATTGCAACAGTTGGCTTCATTTCCAACACCTTCCGTCTTAGGATCTCTTAGAACTTCATAAGCTGTAATGGTCCTTCCAAATGAGCTCTTTTGTAATCACATTCCACATGATGGTTTAAAATGATTATTATAGTTTCACCTTAATATAAGCAGATTTATTGGCCAATAATAAATCCAGTCCATTCAGGAAGGCTCCTGTTAACTGCCTCTGGGCTCATCAAGGTCTGTGGGAATCTGGAGACTCAGAAATGCAGGTATTAGTCTCTGGTAATGTGCATTTGAAGAAAGCCAGGAACAGAATTTCCAGATTTTACCTTTGTGGGGTATGATACAGACAGAGGAATAGAAGGAGTAGAAGGACATGTGTTTAGAGGAAGGTGTGGCTGTGAGAATATGGTGTGATCCAAGGATGTAAGCCTTCCCTGCCATCTCCTGAGTGTTTAAAATAGGACCAGCTCTCCAAAGGTTGCAGAACTATCTCTTGTTTAGATTTCTGAGAGCCCACTACATTCTGGTACCAGATTTTGTTTTGTTTGCATTAGTTCTGAGCAAATGTAACCCTCTGGGTGGTGGTTGAATGAAATCAACCATCACAGCTCCTCAATCCCTACCTGGAAACTTCATGATGCCTTTCCGACAACGACAACATCCAACATCCTTTGAGGTGGGAAATTCTGTTTTGGTCTAATTATCCTTGTGTTTATTCATACTGAAACCACATTTGAGGTTAGTGAGATAGCTCAGTGGATAAAGTTACTTGCTATGAAGCACAACTGCGTTGGATCTCCTGAATACACATGATGGAAAGAGAACTGACTCCCTCAAGTTATCCTCTGACACATGCACATATACACACATATGCATGCACACACAGATATAACCAAATGGTTTAAGAACACTATATTTTATAAATAAAAGCTTTATTTTGTTATACATGTAATTACATCTCTATTCTAAAATTAATTCCATTTGTGAACGGAGATATTAGAATTACACTGTAGCCTGTGCTCTGGCAAGTCCAAAAAGCTTGACTGGACCACGAATATGCAACAAGATTAAAAATCTGAATATTAGTATAAAAAGAGTGAAAAGAGATTAATTCAATATACCCACATTTAAAAAGGGACAAATAAAGAGGTTCAGAGGCCTCAACATTCAGGGTTCTAATATGAAGTTTTAGTTAAAATAAAGGATTAAAAAGTGCATATAAAAGTACAGGTGTGGTCAAATTATAGTCTTGCCCATTATTGATTTATCATTATCCTGGTTCCAGTTTCTCCTGTAAAATCTTCCTGTGGGGCAAATTCTTCCTCTTCCTGGCGCCAACATTTCTCTTATCTTGGCATGAGATTCCTGGGAAAATTCCAAGTTCTTGGGGACCACTGTTGAAAAGTCTGATAACCAAAGAGAATACATATTTCTCTTTAGAGGTTCACTCCTGACAGGATGGTGACAACTTTATCACAGAGATAACTGTAAAGGAGGGCCAATGCCACTTTTAATAAGAGAGCTGGTTAAATTGATATTGCAGGCTGTGTGGTTCACATGATCTATGTCGCAGTGACTTGACTCTCATCAGGACTGTAGAAGTGAAACGTTGCCACATGTGGTGAACAGAAGAATGGTGATGGCTATGTGCCAATGAAACTTTATGGATTCAAGCTAAGGCCATCAATTCCCAATCCCTGCCATAAATAAATATTAGTTACAATGATGTCTTTATTTTCATAGTGTGTGAACAGACATAGACTATTCTATAGGTTCTAATAGTCCCTCAGCATTATGATGGTTCTATTTGTCGAGCCGTTTCTCTCATTTTCCATGTGGCCAGTGGAGGATATGTACAGTTCCCCGGGTGTGTGTGTCTCTCTTTGTGTGTGTGTGTGTGGTGTGTGATTATCCATGTTCCATCAGGCCATCATGCTTTAACTATTTAAATCTTTTTCTTCCCTCTTCCCTTAGTTCTCCTGTGCATATTAGGCATACCCTTTCCTTAAGACCTTGACTCTATCTTTTCTGAGAGAGGGGGTAGATAGACTTCATTCCATATTCATTCTCTATTCTCTAGTTCTCTGATCTGAAGTCACTTTCTCAGTGAGACTGTGTGTTATGTGCACACCCTATGTATGTTGTCAGGGGCATGAAAGGTAACAGGTATCCTGCTCTATCCTTTCTACTCTTTGATCCTGGAGCAAGGCTGGCAGCTGGCAAGCTACAGCAGCCCTCATGTTTCTTTTGCTCCTAACAGTACTAGATTTGAGCTCACATGCAGCCTTTCATAGAGGTGCTGGGAAATTGAACTTAGATCCTCATGCTTGGGTAGCAAATGGTCCTACATGCTGAACCACCTCTCCAGTCCTTCAGGTAAACCTTTTGATTATCTCAATTAGCTAATCTAATAGAGGACTAGATAAAATAATGAAAGGACATAGGTGACACTACAGAGGACAGTCATAGTAGACTGGCTGAGGGAGAAAGACAGAATGATACAGCCCAGATTCTATGTTCTATGAGTCATAGAGATGCATGCTGACAGATCTATTCCCTTCCATTGGAAACTAGGACAGAGACCTCTGATGTAAACAGAGTCAGAGACACAAGTATGGTATGGCTACTGCCATTGACATCACTATTGGAAGAGAGACCCAAGAGCCTGCCTTGGTCACTGCAGTTGCTTAGTGCATCATCAGAAACTGCAAAACTATTGCTTCACTTCCCTTTTGCTTATTGTTGCCTTACTTTGTTACTAGGAGATAATGTCTGGACCAGTTATTTCCAGGTTCCTTAGCATCTTCTTCAAGGAATTGAAAGAAGGCATACACGACTGCAGAGTAACAAGGAAATTTTATTCAAAACGAAGTGACAATACTCTGTCAAGAGTGACAGCAGGCCCCATGAGTGGCAAAACTCAAGAGCACCAAATATTGTTTTGAGCTTCTGCTTATGGGGTTTAAGAGAAAGGAGTTTTGATGCTAAGGCATGTAGTAGAGGTGGCTCTCTGTTTTGATTTGTCAGGCTTAGGTCACGTATGGCTTTGTTTACTAAGCATGTCTCTTCCCATGATGCATGTTAATTTCATCATATGCATACTTAATAATATACAGGCCTAAAATGGTACATAGGGCGTTTCCCCTAAAAGCTGCCCTAGAGGACCATGTTTATGTTACTACGCACACTCATCTCTCTCTGTGTATAGAAGGAACCCTACATACAAATCTGCAAGTTATGGACAAATCTTCAGTCGTGGTCAAATACTGGGGTGTTTTTAGAGAGAGAGAGAGAGAGAGAGAGAGAGAGAGAGAGAGAGAGAGAGAGAGAGGGCTAAGCTTCCTGGGGAACTTAATTTTCTTTCAGTTCAGGAGGCTAAAAATCATCCTCAAGGTGTTGGCAGACCTGGTTTCTTCTTGAGCTTCTCTCATTGGCACACAGATGGACATCTTCTCCTGATGTTTTTATCTGGATGCTGTAAGTGTGGGTATCCTGGTTCCACACTAACCTGCCTCTATTTTTATTGTTTGAAAATTTTATATATGTATATAATATATTTTAATCAAACCTACTCCATATTTCCTCTCTTTCAATTTCTCCCCTATTCCCCTGGAGGGTAAGTGGGCTGTGCCACTAGACAGGGATAAAAACTGGTGAGGATGAGTGAGCTCAAACCTCAGAAATCTCAGAGATTTGAGAACAGCAGGAATAGAGCTGCTTTCTATCTGTCTCTGTGCCTTCTCTGGAGCCATAACACCTGAGAGGACCACAGTTACTCAGACTCATAGCATAGCACCTGAAGTTCTTCTCCATGTTAATGAGGTATCTAGATAGCCTTAACCTTCAGCTACTGACCTTCCCTTCCTGGGTATTCTCACAACCATGGTATATAATCCATGGTTCACCTTTAATAAAGTGTATACATTCATATGTATCCCCAATAAAGCAATATGAACAAGCATGGATTGTCTGCTTCATTAAAGATCTTCATTAAAGATCACCATGGCAAAGGCCTTAGCCTAAAAGAGCCATGCCTAAGACTCCTGAAGTAGGCTTTTATTTCCTCCAGTCCCTCTAGTACTCAGCACTTGCTGCCAATCTGACAAAACTCTGCTCGACTCAGGCTCCACTTCCTCTTCTTGCCTGGCATGTAGACATCTGGAAGGAAACATAGACAATGGACCCAAGTTCCTGACTTTCTCTCCAGGCAGTTAAGGCACATGGGTACCCAGAGATCAGACCAGGAACCACAGCATTCATCCTACCCTGATGTTCCCCTCCTGGTCTGGTGTGTAGTAGCATCTGACACCTTGGTAGGGAAACATGGGCTGTGGACCCCTTTTTCTGGCCTTTGCTTGACCTTCTCCTCATCGCTGGTGATTGGATACCCCCATCAGAGATGTAGAATGTGGTATGACATCCATCCACCCTGTTTCCCTTTCAACTCCATGAGATTCTTTTTGTTTAATTTTAAAAATTCATTGAGTTTTCTTGGTGCTACCCATATATACACAAATGTAGGACAATCTAAACTCTGAGGGATTATTGTGGAAGAAGAGCCAGAAGGATTATAAGAGCCAGAGGTAGTGAGTGTCTGCAGTAAAACAGTTCTTGCCAGATTGCCCCACATGAACTCATGGTGGCTATGACTGCAGGCACAAGACCTGTACAAGATCAATTGAATTAAAATAGCAGCATAGATGGGGGAGGGGTTCTGAATATAAGAGCTGTGGGCAACTGATGGCTTCTAGGGGAAAGAACATAGATTTTCCTCAGGATGTGGCCCCTTAGAGGCTATATATGCTGTTTCTTCTTGTAAGGACACAAGTCATCTTAGGTTGGGAATCATCATCCCCATGGTCTCAGTTTTAACTTTATCACCTCTGTATAGACCTGAGTTCCAAGGTACTAGTATTTGGAACATTAGCACATTGAATAGGGAAAGCAGAAGCATTTCCTAAATGTTACATGCAACAGGCTAGGTTTCATCGTGTGTGTGTGTGTGTGTGTGTGTGTGTGTGTGTGTGTGTGTGTGTGTGT
>NW_021620588.1:2371017-2450094 GCF_004785775.1 Grammomys surdaster
TGTGTGTGTGTGTGTGTGTGTGTGTGTGTGTGTGTGTGTGTGTGTGTATGTGTAGGCCAGAGGCCAGCCTCTTGTGTCCTTACTCAAGATATATGTACCTTGTTCTAGAAACCCATATATACTTTGTTTTAGAGACAAAGTCATTTGCCTGGGTCTTTCCAAACCTCAGTGAAACTTCTGGCCTGGCCAATGTGTCCCATGACTCAGCCTGTCTTAACCTTCTCTGTACTCAGGTTGGATGTATATACCACTTCGTCTAGCTTTTTAGATGGGTATTAGGGATTCAAACTTAGTTCCTCATGTTTATATAGCAAGTACTTTGTGGACTTATCCATTTCCTTAGCCCAGATTTCATTTTTATATTGACCTGGCAGCCTTCCATGTTTTACTCTTTGCATTTTCTCCCAGATGAGGATTGTTTTTCTGAACCAGAAAACTTGTCTGTAGGTGTTCAGGAGTATAGTCTGGACAGTCTCTCTCTGTCTCTGTGTCTCTGTCTCTCTCTGTCTCTCTGTCTCTCTCTCTCTCTCTGTCTGTCTCTGTCTCTGTCTCTCTCTACTCTCTCTCTGCTGAGAGCATTCTGTGTTGAAGACTTGCTAAATAATAGGCCCTGTCAAGACAAGAGATCATACTTCAGCTATTTCAATAAATGCATCAGCATTCCACTGGCAGAGAAAGGGGCTCTGTGTTCTGTCTTGCTCTTCACCTGAGTGATGAGTGTGGTATCACACTGATAACACTGATTGTATAGATCATGGGATGACATGACACCTCTCAACTGGCAGGAATGGTCCCATATTTATAAGCTGGTATTCTACTCAGAGGACCCCCGACTAGGTAGCTGATAGACAAGCTAGCAACTCTGAGGTGGAGAAGGTTCAGAAAGAAAACATACCCTCTCTGACCTTGATGTAAATCGAATCTGTCACGGAACACACCGTAAACGCTCCTCTTGTCTGTTTGTGCTGTTGTTCTATGGACAGCCCACTAGATATCTTTCCATTCTCTCCCCGAATATTGAGTGACCTTGGAAATAGTCTAATCTGTCTTGGCAGATTGAAGATAGAGAAAACAAGCAGGGCAGACAGACCTGCTGGTTCCTGCTATTGATCAGTAGCTTGAATGAAAGATCATTATGAGCTGGAGAGATGTGTCAGACACGGTGTCAAGGGTGGAAAAACTCAAAGCATATCTTGACAGCAAGAAGTGATAAAAAACCACACAGGCATTTGTACATATGAATGCCTATGTGGACACACACACACACACACACACACACTCACCAAAGAAATTTTTGTTCCTTCCTTAGCTTGGTTTATTTCTTGTCCTGGGCCATTTATCTCCAATACAGAATTTTGGAGTCCATGCCCATTTGTTTTAGGACGCATGAGGCCCAGAGAGGTTAAATAAATACCTGAGATCACTTCTTTCCCCTCTTTCCTCTTTTCATGTGTGTCTTATAGAGTGCTGCCAGTACATTTAAAACATTCAGCTCAGACTTCAGTCAGTTAAGTTCATGCTCTCCCTACATCTTGCAGCTTTCCCTCTTAAATTTATTAGGTTCCTAGCCTAAGATTATAGCATCAAAGTTGTGGTTTAAGGTAGAACTATAGCACATGCGTGGAGGAACCCAGAACTAAGAGCAAGTCCACATGGGTCTGTACTGACTGATACTCAATGAATAAATGCATCTGAAAACTTTATTTTACCTCTCCTACCTTCTCTTTCCTCATGTTGAGAACATATACACTGGTGCTTGCTCTCCCTGCTTCTCCTGGAGGAACTATGATTTCATTCAGTCCGTGAAGGCAGTTGTGGGCCTTTGCCCTAGGTCGTGTTCTTTGAGAGGGTTAAGGTCTCATTCTGCTCATGTCTAGTGATCCTATATGCAGAAATAACCGCATGATTACTTACTCCAGGAAGTCAGAGGCAGATCTAAATCTGGGCATTTGTGACAGGCAGAATGAGGAGGAGTCTATTAGCTAGGCATCACCAGAAGATGCTCTGGGTATAGGTGTAGAAAAAGAGGAGAGAGAAGCAAGCTGACAAGTCTATAATCTGAAGGGTGGGCCACAGGTTGGCTTTGTAGGAAGCTGGGTTGCAACTTGGGTCCTAAGGCATCCTTTAGAAATTCTCCTCCCTTAGTCATATGTCCATTATCTTAGGACTGCAACTAATTGGATAAGATCCACTCACACTATTGGGTGTAATCTGCTTTATTCAAAGCCTACTTTAAAAAATATTTATCTCATAAATATTATCTTCATAGCAATCTACAGACTTGTGTTTGGACTAAAACTAGGTATCACAGTCTAGCCATATCGACACCCAAAATTACCTATCATGGTATAAAATTTCCAGAAGTGTGGAGTGAGTAAGAGGTGAAGAAGGGTTTTCTAAAGAGGAAGATAGGAAGGGGGGGTAACTCTTTTTTTTGTCTTTATTTTGAATTACCTAGAAGTGACATCCCTGGTCTATGACAGTGTTCAATTTAGAAGGTAAAGCTGCCCTGCTTGTGTACAGTATCATTTCACAGGCTGGATCAAGTAAAAAAAAAAATGTAGGAAAGATGTTGAGGGCCAGCGTTCACCCATCTCTGCTTCTAGATTACAGAAGCAACACAAACAAATGACACATAGGAGCTGCCATACAGTTCCAACATGATGGCTTTCATCTCCCCAAACCAAACCATGAACTAAAGTAAATTTCATCTCTCCGAGGTTGCTTCTTATCTGGTATTTGCTCATAGCAATGTGGAGAATAACCAGTACATGTAATATGGAAGTCAAAGGGGCAGGGCAGGGCAGGTAACATTCAGTTCCATCACTCCAGGACTATCAGAGCTCATATGTCTTTCTGGGAACCAGATGCACCTACATAGCCTGATTATTTCTGAGCCCCTTCCCTTCTGCCCAGTTTGACTAGAGAAAACATGAAGGAAAAAGAGGAATGTCTTCTCTCTCCACTTCTATTCTACAGCCCCAATACAGCCAAACTATAAATAGGCATCACCAGAGGAAGCCTGGCCTACCTGGAAAGGGGCTGAGCTTGTGGATGATTTTAAGTATGCCACATTGCTGCCCTTGTGTCTCAAGAAATGTCATTTCCTTTAAAAGTAACAAGCTCTATCAATATTTGATTCTTTTCTCTTTTCTAAGCAGAAAGGAAAGTTTATACACTTAGATCTTTCATCTTCTTTGATTAGTTTTTGTATAAGGTGAAAGATATGGTTAAAACTCTACTCTATATGTGCAATCATGTACAATGGCTTATGTGTGGAGATAGTTTTCCCAATACCACTATCATAAGGTCATCTTTTGATACATATTTTCCAGACATTTGTGGGAGTCAGTAGATTATATTGTATGAAGTCATTTCTGGACAAACTATTCTGTTTTATTAGAGGATGTACCTATTTTCATACCAATACTGTTTTTGTCCCTATGGCTTTGTAGTATATTTTGGAGTCAGATATTATGATACTTTCAGCATGATTCTTTCTGACCAGACTTCCCTTGGATATTTTACTGTCTTTTGTGATTCCATCTGCATTTTAGAATTAAAAGGGTTACTTGAAGAATATATTGGTGTTTTGATGGGAGTCATAATGAATCTAGGAACCATTTTGATTATGATTCCTATTTTAACAATATTTTTTTCCAACTGCTGAACATGAGAAGACTTTCCATTTTTATTTTCTAGGAAATATTAGCTCATAAGTGTCTCTCTTGATACTGGCACAGATAATTTGTCAGACCTTAGAGAAGGAGAGGACAGGGGAGCAGGTTTGAAAGAAAGACAGTGAGATGGATTATCTTTCAGGGCAAGAGGTATGTGAATGTTTAATATTCTGAAGAGAGCCTTCAGGACTACAAACCAGAGTGTGGTTCCATGTCTTAAAGGTTTCTAAGGGAGGAGAGGTTCCATACCACGTAGTTGATAAGAAACCCATAGTAAGTGCTTGTGATCATGTGTCCACTGACTTTCATGTGACACTAGAGAAGAAATGCTATAAAGGGACCCTTTGTAACTGTAGATAGTCTTCCAGCTATTTGCAGATATGTTGGGGGGGGGATGGGGTTCAGAGAGGGACAGCCACATTTGTTCAGAACAGCTTCCTTTAGAATTTCTGTCACTAACACTCTTATGCTACTAGACCTTTATTATTCCCTAGGGGCCTCACCTGCAAATATATTCACATAATGGATTAAGACCTCATTACATTATCTTTGTGGAAAAACACAAGCATTCAGTCTGCAACTCAGCACATGAAATCATTTAACATTATAGATTAATGAAAGTGAGGGTAAAATCTTCTGGATGTACAACATGAGTCTGGGGGTATGCGGTTCAGATAAACAGATGTCCTTCTGAGTGGATACTTGAGAGTCTTCAGCAAGGCACCAGACTGCAAGGAACATTTCCCTTATATCCCTGTCTTGAACTTAGCCTACACAGTGTTAACTCTCTTTGGGCTCAGAATTACATCTTCACCATACTGATTCTGACTCTAAAGAAGATCCACTAGCATGATCACAGCATGAGTCTCTCTCCATCACTGGAATATACTAATGAAGTGGACAAAACTCAGCATCAACCCTATGGTTCACTTGAAGCAGCTGGCACATGCAGATGTCAGTGGAGGATTTATATCCCAAAAGATAAAAATGTTATTAATTTGTTTTTAAATCTTAGTGATTTATTTGACAACCAAAGAGAGAAATCAGAGCCCAAATCCAACTGAATACATTAAATCATGTCCAGCTATGCAGGACATGCTCATAGCTTATCCTAGATCCAGAGGTTTTTGTTCTTTAGCTCAACCTCAGGCAACATGCAGAGTTTAGGCCAAGCAGAAAGAAGCCTATTTCCTTGGTTAGTGTTGTGTTAACTTTTCCTGGGGAATCATTAATAAACATCTAATCACCCCAGATGGGGCACTGAGGACAGATCAAAATAATGATTCCACTAAGGTCTAATTTGTTGAGCCAGCAGATTAATTGAGGTGGCTCCCAGAGCCATGGGTCAGGGGGTTCCTTAAAGGAGTATGGATAACCACCAAAAAACCTGCATTGCCATGAAGTTCTATCCCATCCTAAATGATGACGTCATGGAAGTTACTTCATGTGGTCCCTCTTTCAGTTGACTTTCCACATCTTATGTACTATACCATTTCTGAGCATCACTTGCAACTGGGGGTGGTGCAAGACAGAGAGGCCCTCTCTCCACTTCTCTTAGGGAGTGTTGGTGACTATGTCACCATCACTAGAACCAATGCCTCATCATCTCCTCATGTTCAATTAACTGTTGTGGTGAGTGGCCAAGTAGTGACATCTCCAAAGGTCCTGAGTGGTGATGGGTTGATCATGCTAAATTTAGTGGGGAAGACCATAAAATAGCAGCATGATAGCTTTAATACAGGACAGGGCCACCTGGCTGAGGAGGAGCTCTGGAGTCATATTCAGGAAAGCTGACATGGATACTGTGTGTGTATCTCGGTGGTGTAGCCAAGGTTCTGTGCCTTGGGTGGTGTTTGCTTGTATCTTTGTCATCTGAGTTAGTCAAACCCACCAGCTTCAACTATTGTTGGATTAAGAGACTCATCCAATGTCAGCTGACTTAGGTGGGGTGGAAGACACAGATTTAAAAGGAGGCACAGGGGTTGTCTCAGACTCTAATAGGAACAGCATCTGGATATCTTTTTACGGTCTCTTCAATAGATCAATTTTTCCTTTGGTGTTTCTCCCATTTTTGATTCCACTTTCTAGTTTTAAAAGGATTTATACATGGATTTCCATGTATAAACCCAAGAAGAAGGAAGCATAATGGAACATTGCTTTTCTAGGCCTTAGAACACCAACAAGATAGTGTAAGAACTGCTAACAGTGCAGATCCCTGAATTCCAGCCCCCAAAACTCAGAAAATGTGTCCCAGAGTTCTCAACAATACCTTCCCTTCAGGATTCAATAACAGGAAGGAAGCCACAGGCCATGCCTGTGTGTAATATTTTTAGATATATAAACTCTTGTACCAGGTAGCTTGCAATTGCTTTCTTCCCTAGAACTACCTCAGGAAAATGTATACTTTACAGAGTACTATTACCTGGGTATATACAGCTCATTGTTTTTGTAAAAATACCCCTGAGATGGTGTACCTTTGAACTTCCATATTATAAGCCCATGTAAACCTCTTTATTTTATTAGCTACCATCTCAGGGGTTTTGTTACAAAAATAATAAGCTGTATATAGTCAGTAAATAATACTCAGTAAAGTACACATTTTCCTGACTTAGTTCTAGGGAAGAAAGCTAAGATCCTGTATTCCTAACATGCTACAAGAAGTCATAAGACACTGACCTCTGCCCTCATACTACGTGTTAAAAACACAAATTAAAAGTGACTGTTATGTTAGAATCCTAGAGTCAAATGGTCAAAGATTCAGAGCCAACTTCACGGCCTTTACTGTATGTTTCCAGCTTCTTCTAGTCCTTGACTTCAGACTTGTGTCTCAAGTCTGAAGTAATGCTGAAATCAGATGTGACAGTAATATTCATAAACATCCAACCTATCAGTTGACATGCCATTAATCTTCCATGACTATAAGCTTTTCATTATGTTATTAATAATAAATCCTGCTAATTCAATGTAAATTAGTCACAGACATTTGTTTTATAATCCTTGTAATCTTGTATCACCCATTTCATTTCATTGAGGAGACAATGTGGCACCTATCTCTTATAGAATTTGATGAGAAATTATATTTTTCCAGGTTACATGAGTCTATCCCATAAGATACTAAGTTTTGAACAAACAGAAGATTCAATGACTAAAGATAATTCCAAGAGCACAAATGTGTCCCCCAGCCCCTCTTTCACATTCTCTCTCTTTTATCTCTGTGTTTGTGATGAATGTGAACATGGTCATCCATGAAGGTATGTGTGTAGGCTAGAGGTTGACTTCTAGTATTTTCCTTAATGCTCTCCACTATTTTCAGAGACATGTTTTCTTAGTGCATGTAGAGACATCTTGTCATTTCAGAATTTCAGATAGATTAGCTGGGCATCTGTTGCAGTGAATCTCCAACTCAAATAAGCTCCGGCAAAGGAAACACAATTCAATTAATATGAATACAAGCTGCATGCCAAGATTGGGCAGATCTACCACTATACTACTATATTCCCCATCTATGAGATCCCTTATAAGTTGCAGTTTCTCCAGGCAATGTGCTTCTGTTCCACTTTCCTTCCACCTCCTCTCCTTCTGCTGTCCTCTTTTCTCCTCTCTCCTTCTCCTCCCCCAAACTTTTCAGCTCCACCTTTCCTTCTACTGCCCAATTACCAGCTCTAGACTTTATTTTACAAGTTAAGGTGGGGCGAAGGTTCACAAGAAGTCACCTGGGTACTCCCCATCCGCAGTCCCTCCCCAGAAAGCAGAATTAGCATCAATATAAAAGCAACACCAGAGCTCCACAACAGACATCGGAACCCAATGATCTCTCTGTGTATAGATCCTCCAAGGGTAGAGTTATCGATGTGCACTGCTAAGCCTGGCTTTTATGTGGATGCTGGGGATTTGAACTTAGGTCCCCATGCTTGTACAGTGAACACCTTACCACACTAAACCATTTCATCAGCCCACAAATTCATCTTTCTATGGGCAGCAACTGCATGAATTAAAAATTGTGTTTGGAAAATAGTAGTATTTATGTTTGAAGCATATACATATTATTGGCATTACCGTCTGATTACAGTGACCATATATTGTTGTCCTGATTATTTTGCAAACACCTCATCAATATGAAAAGCCTTATAATTTTAACAGTGAGAGGGCCAGTAATCTAGGTAATAAGCAAAACTACCAAGTGTCTCAGCTTGTATGGTTGAGGTCCAACAGAAGTATCAGCAGCCCTTGCCCCATTTCCTGCCTCAGAGCCTCAGAGTATAACTTGGATGATGGATGAACCCATTCAGTTGCTTTTGGGATTTTTTTCACCCTCATTGGACAGATCTCATTTTAATTTTTTGTATTGTCCATAAATATCTTCAGCTTGAATGACTGGATGATTACTAGCTTCCACTCCCAGGAAACTTGCATGCACAGCTCTGGGCCCATGTTCCTGTGCGGCACACAGCTGGTATGCTGACTGTCAGCAGGTGGATACATTAGAATAAGTTTGCATTTAGTATACATTCACTGGAGTATTTACTCTAGGGTGGGGCCATGATTCCTAGGAAAATAGAAAGATATGAAAGTAAAGACAGGAGCTGAAGGTGTAGCTAAGTGGAAGACTGTGCTTCTCTCTTTGGATTCTATGTTGTGTGTATGTTTGCGCACATTTGGATGTGTGTGTGCATGTGTGTGTGCATGTGTATGTGTGTCCATGTGTGTATGTGTGCATATACACGTGGAGAGGGTAGAGATCAATAATAGGTAGCCATCTCTATTGCTCTCCACCTGTTACTTTAGGACAAGATCTTTTAATGTACTATGTAGGCTAGAGTTGCTGGCCAGAAAGTCTCAGGGATCCGCCCATCTCTCTCCACTCTCTAGCACTGGGGTGATAGATATGCTCCATTGTATCTGATTTGTATGTGTGCTGGGGGTCAGAATTCAGGTACTCATGCTTGCTCAGCAAGCACTTTCCCCACTATGTCACCTCTCTCCCCTTGTGTCATGAGATGGGTGGTATACGCATCGGCAAAGTGACCTCTCCCCACCCCACCTCTCAGATCAAGCTAGAACAGTTCTGTACTTTAAGATATTTTGCCTCAATATCTTAAAAAGCCCATAAAAGGAGAGGCTGAAACCACAAAGAACATCACAATATAATGAAGCCATGGTCTTTTGAGGATTTAGAGCCTTCATTGGTGTGTATATGTGGCCACCAGAAAAGTTCCTGATGCCTTGACTTCTGCTATAGTGGGAGGAACCTAGTTTCAGCTTCAAGAATTTTGAAGTACAAAGAGTCATTCCAACCACCAGGAGACATAGCCACTAAGATATAGCTGCTGATTTCCTTGACTTCATCATATATCGAATTCCTTAACTACCAGTCCCATGAGGACATAGTAAGAAAGTAACTATCTATAAACAAGAAAGAAAGTTCTCACAAGGAATCAACCAACCCTATTGGCCACTCAGTCTTAGAACTCTTTCCTTTGGAAATGTCTGTGATTTTAAGCTGCTCAGTCTGTGGTACTTCATTATGGCATCCTAGGCTGTATACTTTAGCAGCTAGATCAGCTAACATAGTATGAGAGTCTGACTAAGACAGGGCTGGCCTCTAAGCTGTGATGATCCATGACCCTGATTAATATACAATGTATTCAGGTTGGTGAGCCTAAGCTCAGGTTATAGAGTAGATAGCAAGTGAAGCTGCATGGGAAATAGCTGTGGAAGCTTGACTGGGAAATGTCCTGTTAGGTTTCGGTATGCAAATACTTTGGTCTCCACTGGGTGGTGCTGTTTGAAGAAGTTTCTGTCTGGGATCCCCAACAGTGCTGTATAACAGGGCCAGGAGCCCAGGCTTTGATGTGGATAGAGGAGAGTGATGAATCCTATACCCTTCACTTAGTAGTTGTGTGGTTTTTCATCAGGCATGGGACTTCTTAGTATTTTAGTAACTGAGACAGAAATGTGATCTAGGACTCATTATTAAACGACATGGTGCAAATGATGGGTAAAGATCTTGGTATAAGGTGACAGCTTAAGATCTGTTATATTATCATAATCGAGACATGGTTGTCTAAAATGTTGTTATTAATAATATGCAGCCACTGTGACCTAGACTCTGAAACATAACAATTTACTACCCATTTGAAGAGGACAGTGTCCACTGTTTACAAGGGCACAATGCAGCAGTATGGGTCTGTAAGACTCTAGAGGGCAGAGTCTTAGTTTACCGGAGACCCCCTGAGTGAACCATGTCGATACGAGACGAGAAATCACTGCAAAAAGCAAGAGGCATTTTAATGTTCCAGCATGCTGGGGCCATCCTGCATCCCAAAAGGAGAGTCGACCCCATGTACCTTGTTCAGTGAACCTTTATATGGTCTCTAAGGGTAGCAGCCATTAGGCACAGTGTGATTGGCAGAACAGTTGTGACCTTTTAAACTGATTGGTCTTTATCGAATGAAGCAGCAAGGACCTCCCTTGTCTGTGTGTGGCCAATAGTCCATTATCCATGTGCTCTGGCCCCTCACACAGGTCAGTCCCTACCCCCTGTGGTCTGAGGAATGTTAATTAGCCTCTCCCTTCTGGAGGAGAGGGGTGCCTAAGCATTCTATGACCTTTCTTTTCCAGGAGGGGAGGGTTCTGGTGGAGTTTTCCTCTTCAGGTCCATGTCTGAGTCCTGCTAGCACTCAGTGCTCATTTCCTTACTCCTGAGTCCAGCTCGTGCTTAACTGAATCCAGCTTGTGCTTAGTAAGTGCTCATTTCCTTAGTCCTTGTATCACTAACTTGATTATAGTTGATCATGGTAGGACTGGAATAGTGTCAGGAGCAGGAGGCCGGCTGGTCACACTGCATCCAAAGTCAGAGAACAGCGAACATAGACTGGATATGGACTATGACAGCTCGTGGCCTGTTCTAGTGTCACACTTCCTCCAGCAAGGCTCTACAGCCTTTTCAAACAGCATTACCAAAGAGGAGAGTGTTCAATCATATGAGCCTATATTCGACATTTCACATTAAAGCCAAAGCACTCCTTACTGTGAGCAGATTCAATCTGTGCCTTTGAAGCCACTACTCTGGCCTACTTCCCCACCCTCAGAATGGGTAAAGAAAAATTCACATTATTAAAATAGTTTTGAGGTGCTAGAGAGATGGCTTTGCAGTTGCTGCTCTTGCAGTAGATCCAGGCTCTAGTCCTAGCACTCATACAGTGACTCACAGCTTGTTACTCCTGTTTCAGGGGGTCTAATATCATCTCCTGGCCTCTGCAGGTACCAGGCACATATAGATGCAGGCAGAGTACTCATGCACATAAAACACAATAGAATTAAAAAGTAATTTTGACTATGATGCCTATTTTTAAAGTTACTAACATTCTAGTTGCTGCTAAGTTAGAGTGATGCTGCTGAAAATGCAGCTGGGACAGGTTTATGGTATCTTTTCTTGATTCACACACACACACACACACACACACACACACACACGGCACAGGTAGTCCTTGTACTCTGTTTAAATACCTCTTTTTAAGAATACGAAGATTGATCTTGATTGCCAACTTGATGGGATTTAAAAATCACCATGGAAGCATGCCCTTGTTATCTCCATGGAGGTGTTTCTAGGAAGTGTTAACACAGAATGAAAAACTCACCCTGAATGTGAGCAACATCATCCCATACGCTGGGGTCCTACAATAAAAAGGAGAAAGTAAGCTGAGTATCACTATTCCTCCCTCTCTACTTCCTGACTGCAGGGGCAATGTGATAACCTGCTTCCTGCTGGCACCAATGTGCCCTGCCCCTCCCCCTTCCCCCCATGATAGATTGAACTCCTTAGGTTGCCATTGATGGTATTTTGTCGGTATTTTGTCATGACAAAGAAGAGAGCAACTGATGCAAAGGATCCCTGGGATGAGCCATGGCGCCTCTCCTTAAAGCATCTGTAAACTCTCAGGAGCAGGCATGTGGAAGGACAAACAGAAACAGAAATGGGAACACTTGATCCTCTGTCTCAGTTATTTATTATTTTAAGTATGAAGTAATTGTTCTGTATCCAGAGCACTATTTGTCTTTCAGTTGGATCCCAACACCAGCTCAGAAAACAATTTTTTCCACAGTTTTCCTGGGTCCTCATCACACACATAGGATTCTGCAGGTTTCTGTTTTTTTTTTCCCCCTTAGACTGATTTGTATTTACTTTTACTTGCTCAGCATTGTATTCTGAGTGCTAAGCAGCTTTGACACACAGTAGGTGTTCAGTACAGGCTGGCGACTCATTAGCTGCATTTTTTGGACCGGGCAAGCCACATTGAATTATAATACTAGCTTCTTTAGAATTGGTGCTGGTTTGAGCAGGCATTGCTTGTATCCTAGTTGATGAAATGGTCAAAGAGATGGTTTGTGCCCAGTAGGGGGAGCTCCATCCCTCAAAAGTTTTCTGTGCCTTCCAGGAAACCTTGGTTTCTGAGTTTCTGCCTTAGAATATGGGAGGCAGCTGAGGCAGATATGGAAGGGGTAGGAGGGAAGAGAGGGAAGGAGGAAATGATGTAATTATATGTTAATTAAATTTTTAAAATCTTAGTGAAAAAAAACAAAACAAAACGAGGGACCTAGAGTCATTAGGTGAGGTAATTTGTCCTAAGCAGAAGCAGCAGGAGCAGAAGAAGAAACAGAAGCAGAAGAAACAGAAGAAGCAGAAGAAGCAGAAGGTGCAGAAGAAGCAGAAGCAACAGAAGAAGTAGAAGAAGCAGAAACAGAAGCAGAAGGAAAATGTGGGGCGGTGGGCTGTGAGAGGCAGTGGGGTACCCAGTTGAGTCTGCTTTGAACCCCGGTGACCCTAATGGGACAGTAGGAGTTTGGCCTTGCTTCTGGGCCCTGATTCCTTTCACTTTTCTACAGTCCCTCCCAAAGAAAGGTTTGTGGCCTTAGGTCACATAGCACAGGTAGCACAGGTAGCACAGGTAGAGGGCGTGACTATAGGCAGCAGAGCCTTAAGAGATCTCCATATTAATGAGATACCTAAAAGTCAGAGGGTGTAGCCAATTAAGCATTCCTTCTCAGACCCTCCTCCTTGCAAAAGATATTTAACCTCAGGCCGGCCCTGAGGATACGGGCTACAGCTTCATCCATTTTCTGCCATGACAATAGACCTTTTAAAAGCATGGACTTCCTCTCGTCTTTGGGGCCTGCTGTGGAGAACTGTAGAGGGGGCTTTTAACCAATGAGCCGCTGCTTAATCTCCCAAGACCTCTCTGTGTTCCAGCCATGGAGGCCTGTCAACTCAAGCAAGCTAGCAGAGCCAGCCATGACCCAGCCAACTGAGTCTCCATGACCAAGAGTCTCATTCACCCCATGGGGCACTGCCGGAGCTTCACTGCCAGAGCTTCTCTCCCTCGTCCCTCTTGGCTCCAGCTGTGGGTCAGTCCAGCTCGTATGCTCTCCACCCCCAGTCTCAGTCATTCTGCAGTCTCCCAGCAGTGCCTGGAAGCCCAAGGGCTGAGACCACCAGTCTCCCACCAGCTCCCTCGGCCCAGAGACCTCCGACCCAAGAACTCTGTCCTTGAGGAATCTCAGACTGAGATCTCCCCGTGCCTGGAGTGGAGCTCGGTGGCTTCTCATAGCCTGGCATCCACCAGCATGTGTGGAGTGAATTCAGTCAAATTCCCATGCTTCTGCTCCATGAGCCACGGCAGACACTTGGGAATCACAACGCAGTCCAGCAGAACTCATGCCCATGCGGACACCACAGCCCCACAGCAAAAGGAGAAGCAGAGGGTTCTTAACCTGTGGCTTCTCTTTCCACTTCATTCTTTTTCCTTCCCAAATTCCTTCGTTCTGTCTTTCAGGAGTCAGGAACTGCTTAGTCCCAAGTATGTGCTCTGAGAAATATGTTGTCAGACAGTTTTGTCTGTGGGCAAACATCACGGAAAGGAACATACATTCCCAGTCCTGGACAGTGTAGATTAGTCAGTCACTCTCTGTGGCCTTTGATGCAGTCTAGAGACACAGTAGAGGCTGAGGAAAGGAGATAGGCAGGAAGACAGGTAGGATGGAAGAAAGCTTGCTTATGACTGGGCCTGGCTCCTGGTTCTTCCTCCATTACAAATTAATGCTGAATTTGAATGTGTGAACCAATGAACTGCTTAACACTTTTCAAGATTCCTGATCTTGACAAATTGTCCATACATTCTTTTGATACCCTCTGAAGATATATGGAAATGAAAGGAAAGCTGTGTAAGATGACAAAGAAATTGAATGAGCAAAATAGTTTTAGAGATTATCAGATTTGGGGTGATGAGGCTAATGTTGGCTTGCAAGTTCTCTTAATGATGTTTGTCTACTAAGAAGAATTGAGACATTTTGTTTTGCCTTAGTTGAAAGTGATTAGTAATGTCAACCTTGGGTCTGGTAGTGGACAGTTGCACACCAATAGAGATTTTGTAATCCATGAGTAGCCTAATGACCTCTTTTTTCAAAGAAGTGAAGAACTGTACTGTTTTCAAAGTTATGCAGAAAATTAGTAGCAAGGAACAGCCTGGTGGTCAGATGCCCTGACTCAGCTAAAATGCGTATTACCATCACACCATCCACTCCTATACTTGACTCTTCAGTGTATTCTTTCTGGGGAGTGGGTGTGGGGAGGGGAGTAGAAACACTGAGGAGGAGGTTCTCAAGAAAAGGTGCCAGTAATATTGAGTGTGTGCAGTCAGCTTAGCCTGAAGGTATATTTACATATGAATTAGAAGCTAGCCTGGGTGGGATAATGAAACTGTATGTACATGGTTTTGATTGTTTGGACCCCAGAGAGGACAAGAGTGAAGGCTATGCAGGAGAGAAAAGAAGGAGAACCAGTGGGCATTGGAAAGACCAGATCACAGAGCAAAATTGAGGAGTGGGTGTGGCATAAACATGTTGGGGGTGAGATGGAGAAGCCTAGAGACATGAGATCACCTTTTCCATCTGGTTGTCAAGAATATATATATGGAGAGAGAGAGAGAGAGAGAGAGAGAGAGAGAGAGAGAGAGAGAGAGAGAGAGATATTTCACTGTGTAGGCTAGGTTGTGAGGGTCTTTCCAGAGCCTGCATGAATACTGGAACAGTGTTGGTCCCTTATGTTTCCTTTTCTCCAACTGGAACACTGATAACCACTTTGCCAGAATTGAACTGGTCACTAACTCACTGAGGCAGAAGTGAGAGATACTGTTTGTACTATGCCCGAGAGTACTGAAAACTTTAAAGATGCCATGTTCAGTTCGATTCTTACTTAATATGTGTTTGTTTGTGGAGGGAGCTTGACTCCCTGCTGAGTTCTTACAGAAGTTAACAGAGAGCAATGTTAGAGTTGAGGCTTCTCAGAATCTCTCTTACCATACACTCACTGGCTCTGTTTACTTTGGATAAATTACCTCATTTTTATGTGCCTCAGTTTCCTAATCTGTAAAAATGGTTGTTCTCTATGAGAAATGGTTGCTATGGAACATAGTAAGTAGAATTACAGAAATCTTTTAATGTGATACTTAAAGTTCATAGGCATCTGTACACACATGCACATGTGTGCACCCACAAACAAGTGCAATGCAAGTGTTAACTTTTCCATTTGTTTGAGATATATTTCACTGGGTAGGCTAGGCCTCAAACTCATAACCCTGCTTTAGCTTACCCACTGCTGGATTACAAGTATGTAGCAACACACTGGACTATAGCAATTTTTAAATTCACAAGTATAAAATCTATCATCTGTTGGTCTGTCTGCTCAGCTATTTGTATTGTTGCTACATATGTGTATGATATGTGTGCACATGTGTGTGGATGTATTCCTCATTGTGCATGTCAGGGCCAGAGGATGAAGTTAGATGTCCTGTTTCATAATGTTCCACCCTTTTCTCTCCAAGGATCTGGAGCTGGGCTGATAGCTAGTGAGCCTCCATATTTCTTCTACTCTTGCCCTCCACAGCTCTTGGTTCTGTGGCTATGCTTAGCTTTTTATGAGTGTGTTGTTGATTTGGATTCAGGCGCTCATGCTTGTAAAATAAGCTTTTAGTCCATTCGGCCATCACTCCAGTCTAAATTATCCTTATTTGTAATTCTGTGAATTATATTTTGACACACACACACACACACCCCACATATGTTGGCTAAATCAAAGTAATCAACATATGCATTTCTTCTTATAGTTTTTTATATTTGTTTTTAACTAGGGAGAATTCTTCAAATCTGTTCCCTTAGCATGTATTATTGATGATTGTCCTGAAAACTTGAGTTACCACAGCTAACTCTATGTTTATTTTCCTTCCCATTACATATATATATTTTAAATAATTTATACCGTGGCATGCCCCTCGGAGGCTATGCATACAGCAAATAGATACAGATGCACAGGGAAGAAGAAATATCTTCTCTCTAAGCTCAAGGTTCAGAGCTGTTAAGACGAACAACTATCTGAGTTGAGAATCCAGATATTCAACTTCTTGGTGGTCCAGCCACAAATCTAAGTAACTACTTTGCAGTATAGAATCAATTGAACTTTGAAATTTTAAGAGTCCAAACTTGGCTTGAATGAGTTGGCACCTGCCTTGACATCAATTGTGATGTCATTGAATTCTCCACCTGGTAGATAATGAGCTGATAAGAAATCTTTTCTGATCAGTGCCCTTGTGTGTTATCAGAAAGGCCCAGGTTACCCCACTGGTCTGTGGTAGGTCAGTATCTATGGATTGTATAGAGGGGTGGCACCTTGCCAATGGGCTCTCAGTGGTGAGATGGCCTCTGCTGATGGAATATTGATCTCAGGTCTGTTGGTAACAATGGAATTCAGGAATGAGCCATAATAAAACAAGCCTCTATTTAGTTTGCTGCCACCCTGTTAACTCTTCTTCACAGTAGCTGGGCCTTCCAGTCCCAGGAGAAACATGTGTTGTCTTTCTAATAAAATGGATCTCGATGGAACTTGGGAAAAATGTGCTGAAAGAAAAAACAGCAGAGGTGATCCATTGTAACCACCAGTGATCAGTGCTCATCCTTAGAAACAGAAGCACTTCAAATACATAGATCTAGGAAGATAGCAATGTTGATAAAGCACTTGCTGTAAGAGCAGAAAGACATAGTTTTGATCCCCAGAAGCCACATAATAAAACCTGAGTGTGGTAGTCTATTCCTTGTTGTCCTATTCCTGGGAGGTGGGGTAAGGGGATTAACGTTAGAGATGGGCTTCCTAGAGCTTGTTAGCCAATGATGGATCATATTTCCAAAATTAAAAAAAAAAGGTAGATGATACCTAAGGTTGTCTTCTGGGGTTTACACATATGCACACATGTATCCAAACACATACAAACAGGCACAAGCATGCAAATAAAATTTTTAAAAGGGCTCAAAGCAAAGATGATTTTCTTTTTTTTTTCTTTATTGATTACCTTTATTAAACCAATAAGTTTAGTTACAGGAATGGGCTTTTCTGTAATGTAAATTTTCTCTAAATAGAAAAATAAAGATTCTACTTTTAAATCTTAAATGATACTTAAAAATTGTGATGGGAGTAAAATGGCAAACCAGTTTTTTTTTTTTTTTTCTGTTAGAAAGATCTCTATTCTGTTGCTGTCACAATATATATGATTAGATGATTTTCAAACCATGTTGTAACTGAGGCTTCCTACCTGGGCTCCTAACAGTGGTGAGAGAGGTGATGATAGGCCATCACATCTGATACAGGAAGAAGGCCTTAGACTTGCAGATGAGGTATGGTATTCACTGCTCGAATCTCTGACACAGACCCTAAGGTAGGATGAAGGTGTGCAAATTAGAAGACAGCTAGCTCCTCTGGTTTTCTGGAGTACTTTCAATTAAGCTATTTCCAGAAGCCATGGCACAGATGGCATTTTTACTTGGTTTTGAAAGGTAACTTTTAGTCTTTTGTTACACAGATGAGAATAGGAGGCAGTGAACTTTCCTTATTACTCTTCTGGTGCTTTCTTAATGGGCTTGCTTTATTTCAGTCATGTTTTCCTGGGTACAGGAGGGCAAAAGCACATTCCCCTGCCTGGATCTATGCTCAGCCTATTTGTTCTATCAATTTTTGATAGACAGTATATAAGTAAACCCATGTGGAGTGTTTTCTTCTTTTATTAACAAGTTCTCAAAGTAGACCCACAGTGACTTATTAGATCTGTTTGATGTTATTAAGTGTGTGTCTGGATTTTATATGATATGACTGAACATGTACCTGTGCACCTGTATTCGCGAGCGCACACACGCACGCACACACACCACATACATACACACTGTAGACTGAATTCTATGTCTTGTACATCTTGTTTTAGGTGTTGTTTTTTGTTTTTTGTTTGTTTGTTTGTTTTGAGAAAAAATGGTCTTTTTTGGCTGGCTTGGAGGTTATGTAGAACAAGTTGACCTTGAACTTGCTATAATCCCCCTGCCTCTGACTTCTAAATGCTGGAATTACAGGTATGAAAACAGCAGCCAGTAGAGAATTTCTCCTTTGACTGTAGCCCTTAAAAGGTCCAAGTTAATTCCTTACTTTGGTAGTACTTCCCAGGACTACCAAAATCCCTATGTGACTTTTCAGCTGGCATTTTTATGCAAGTCTGTAGACATTGTGTATTAAATATTGCTCTGAGGTTCATGTATTGAATGACAGTTAGTTTCCAATATGGAGCTACTGAAAAGTAGTGGAACTTTCTGGAGCAGGGCTCCTAGGTCACTGGAAATATGTCTTCAAAAGAAACTGTGAGAATTCAGACCTCTTTTTCTACTCCCCAACCCTGATTTTTCTTAACAAATGTCCAAAGCCACGATGCCAAGCAACTGCGAACTGGAACCTTTAATACTGTGTGTGTGTGTGTGTGTGTGTGTGTGTGTGTGTGTGTATGTATGTGTGGTGTGTGTGTGTGTGAAAGAGAGAGAGAGGGAGGGAGGGAGGGAGGGAGGGAGGGAGGGAGAGAGAGAGAGAGAGAGAGAGAGAGAGAGAGAGAGAGAGAGAGAACCAGGAGTTTCCTTTGAAGTCTTATTTACTCCAGCTAAGACATTACCCCTCAAAATGGTGGCGTAAGTGAAGATTTTAGGAGTCTTCAACATTTAAACCTCTGAAGGACATTTTAGATTCAAACTTAACAATGGTTCCTAATGAATTGATTTGTGGGAAAAACCTTATCCAGGTTTCCATATGCTCATCTCTGGGAAGATTCCCAGTTGCACTTACACTCAAATCTTGTAGGAGAGAAAATTATTCTTTTAAAAAACAATTCATTTATTATTATTATTATTAATAGTTATTATTATAATTATTTGTTATTATTTGAGACAGGGTCTTACTGTATAGCTCTGGCTGTCCTGGAACTCACTATATAAACAAGGCTCGTCTTGAACTCACAAAAATCTGCTTACATCTGTCTTCCAAGTGCTTAGATGTGTGCCATCACAATTGGCTGAAAAAACTATTCTTTGCATGGTTCCCTCTCTATAACTACAACTGATTTAGATCTTTACATGGGCAATGGAGATCTGAACTTAAGTCCTCCTGGTTGAATGGCAAACACCTTACCCACTAAACCATCTCCATAGGCCCTTCTAGCTCTTTTTTTGTACACATATATACATACCATAGTTCATGTTTTGAATCTTGCTGGCACTGTTAAGTCTAGTCACTCTGATGTTATAGTCATTTCAACCTAAGAGGTATCAAGGCATGAAAGTGTTCAAATGTCGAATACAAACCTGAAGTTTTCTTGATGGTGGCCAGTATGAACTATGTCAGCATCATGGAATTCTATAGTAGCATTAAAGGTATATCTCATGAGAATCACTTGGTTGGAACTTTTTCTTCATTTTTCTTTACTTAAATGTCATCCCCTCAGGGAATTCCTTCCTGACTATTCTTTCTAAAGTGGTTTTTCCAATAGCCCCAACTAGAAGGATGATCCTAGCTTCAAACACCGTTTCCTGCAGTGAATACTACAGAAGCAAAATCAGTTTTTGCTTCTGCAAATATTAACATATCTGATAACACAGATGAGAATTTTCATCAAAAGGCTTGTCCTATGCTGCCTTGCACAGTCAACAGCATGCTAGCTAGCTGAACCCTAGGGCCTGTGAAGAGAGTCTCTGGGTCTCTCTCTCTTTTTTTTTTTCCTAGTCCAGGCTCCTGGGAAGTATCTGTTAAATAAGGCTGAGAACACAGGGAGCTTCAGCATGAATCCAGGATGGGACTTTGAATGTGTTCTTGCCTTAACCCTCTCAGGTTCGGTGCTGTCCCCTCTGAGAACATACATACACTCATAAAAACATCTCAGAGGCAACCTGTAAAGAAGCCATTGTGGGTGCAGCTTGCGTTCCTGTTCCTTGCCGGGGCTTTTATTTCAGTGGTTGTAAAATACCAGATGTACTATACTGTGATTCAGCACTGAACAAGATCTCAAGGGAAGAAAAGATGAACAAACAGCAACTTCTCCTCTTGTGCTCTCCCATGGCAGCAGTTACAGCAGAATCTGGCCAGGTTTGTGCAGCATAGTGGGGTTAGCCATGTACTTGCTTTGTGTTTGAGAGAATAAAGGTCTCTGATTTTCCCCAGGGGTTCCAGTAGGGCCAGGGGGTGTGTTAGATAACAGATGCCTGAGAGAGGGCTCTCTGCCAGAAAGCTTTCCATACACAGTTGGTTGGCTTGGTTGTATCAGAAGCTGCACGTCGTGGAGGGGAGAGTGGCAGATCAAAGCTGTTCACCTCATGGTAGACAGGACTTAAACAACACTGATGAAGGATTCGGGAATCAGAAATTCTCCTTCAAGCTTCTCTCTCTTAAAGACCCACTTATACCAGTTAAGATGTCACCTCTCCAGGTAGTGCCATCATCTGAGGAACATGCCCTGAAATTAGGAATCTCCAAGGACATTTTAGGTCAAAACCTAGCAATGTTTTTTCAATGAACCTACACAAGACAAGAGCCTTATTTAGGCTTCCACACACACATCTCTGGGATTGTTTCTGGTCAGTCACATTTGAATTTGATTCTGTGTGAAAGAAAATTATTCTTTGCATGGTTCCCATCTAGAAGGAAAATTTATCAAATAAAAGTTTCTATTAATCTTTTATCCAAGTATGGCTTTCTTAGCCTGACTGGGGTTGAACTGAAGACCTCACCAATGCTGGGTAAGGATACTGTTATTGAGCATCCCTGGCCTTTATCTTTCCTTATGGCAGTATCTTTATATTTCCCTCGTTTCTCACTAATATCCTCTCCATTAGTGTCTCCTCCAAATGAATTCAAATTTCTTTGAAATTCTGAAGCAATTAAGAGATTTTCTAGCAAATATTGAATATTACCAGCGGATTACCAGTATTACCTCAAACATGGGTTTTGTTTGTTTGTTTTACACTGTTGAAATTTTTGCCTGTATTTAAGCAGAAGGCCTTTTCAGAGAGTTACACCTCTGATTTATTTTTACTGAGTTCTACAGTGACTTTTAATGTCTCCATAAAATTACTTTTCTTAAATTGTCAATGATCGAGATGAGTAAAAACAACCTCCTTGTTGTAAGTTGACTGTAATATGTCAGAAGTCCTCAGAGTGATGCTACTGGGTGGTGTTGGATCCTGTAGAAAGACCCAGTGGAAGGTCTTTATGTCATTGGAGATCCCATCGAGAGGACTGTGAACTGGTTTCTTCCTCTTTGGCTTAGTGGTTCTTAAGCAAACTGTTTGGTTTACCAAATACCCTCTGTCATTGTCATCCAGAGCTCCCATCAAAGGTCCAAGGCAGTGGGTCTGCCTGACCTTGGATTAGAACTTCTAACGAACTACAATACTGTCTTTCTCTTAATAAACTAACTGTCTCAGGCATTTTGTTATAGTAGCGTAAAGCCAACTGATGCACGGATTCAAAATCTGTCCATCATACCCAGTATGGGACTCAAGCCAGAAAGAGACATGCTGTAATATATTTTGCATATTGTCTTCCTGAAAATTCTTGTCTTTATTCCTGAGAGAATAAGCAAATTGAGTGAACTGGCTTCTAAACTGTTCATAATATTAGATGACCCTAAATTATTCAAATCCTCCCTGCTAGAGAAAGAATATATTATTTTAATTTATTGTGATGGCCATAATTTGGAAGTTCAATCCTTGCAAGAAGTGAAACAATTAAAAGCATGCAAAACCAAAGCCAAGTAATATGGTTAAATGAATAGCAGAAGTGTCAAATGGAGTGCCAGCATGAGGACATAGGCACTGTGATGCCCTGGCCACATTTGTAATAGATAGCTATATGGGGCACATCCCTCAGGTCCTGAGTTTGCACATATATGTGTTCAGTTTAAAGATTTATTTTCATATTTAAAAATATACGTATGTTTATATGTCTATCTGTGGGTGTGCGTGAGTGCAGGTATCACTGGAGGCCAGAAAATAACTTGGATTCCCTGGAGCTAGAGGTATAAGCTGTTGTGAGTTTCCAAACTGTAGAGAATATCTTGTATATTGTATGGATGCATTGCCTGCCAATTAAAAAGTCAATGGCCTATAGGAAAGGCTAGACTAGAAGTTGGAATATCCAGGGAGACAGAAAAAAAAATCTAACTTAAAGCCAGGCATAGAAGATTCATCTTGGAAGATGTGATAGGATAAACACATGGTACCTGAGCACAGGTATCCAGCCACCTGACAGGATGGATTAGAGTAAGTGGGTTATTATAAGTTATGATCTTGTCAGAGAAGAGCCTAGCTATATGATCAAGGTTTTGGTAAGTATATTTTGAATCTGAGTCATATTTCTGGAAGCATGGGGTTGGGAGGAAAAACTGGGACCAAACTTCTATACCAAATATGGGTGCTGGGAATCAAACTGGAATCCTCTACAAGAACAGCAACTGTAGTTAACTGCTAAGTCATCTCTCTAGCCCTATGCATCCATGCTCCTACAGTTTATTTATTTAAATCAGTAGTGTGTGTGCGTGTGTGTGAGTGTGTGTGTGTGTATTCATGTGTGTATGTGTATTTGTGTGGGATGTGTGTGCGTGCGCACGGAGGCTAGAAGTGAACTATTTCAGGTATTTTACTCAGGAACTCTCCACTGTATTTTCCAAGAGACTCTCAGGGGCCTAGAACTCAATGATTAGGCTAGAGTGGCTGGCTAGGGTGCCACAGGGATTCCCCTGTCTCCACCCTCTCAGCACTGAAATTACAGACACTTGCCACCATGACTGGCTTTTATTTCAGATGTGTAGTATGGCTCCAACTCTGCTCCTCACGCTTGCATAGTAAGCCTTTTATCAATCGAGCTATTTCCCCAGCTCTGGTTCATATATATATATATATATTACTTTACAAAGGTTTTTGTACTATTAAATTAAATACATATTTTACAAACATAATTTCCAATTGCCATACATATAAAAATTGTTTTATAAAATAAGTAATCCAAATAATTATAAACAATCTATATACTATCAATACATTATATGCAGCAATTATGCCTTTATGACTAAAATAGTCTGTCTCAGTTAGAAGAAAATTAATATATTATTTGAGTTTAGCATTCAGACATAGAGGCACCCAGTTAGATATAAGATTCCCCAGATTATAATCTTTGTAGATTGAAGTAACATGACAAATCAGCAAGGAAAAAAATGAAAAAAATTAAACAATGGTTCTGAAAGCAGCTAGCAGCCATAGGACATAGGATGCACACACACACACACACACAAACACACACACGAACACACACACACATACACACACAAGGACACACAGACACATATAATACACACACATACGTACATACACATACACACATATGTATGTACATATACACACATACACAATGCACACACATACACAAATGCATACACATATACACACATATGCATGCATACATACGTATTTTAAATCAGTAATTCTTGCAGGATTTTGAGACAGTGAAGTGTCTGACTTTCTGCTCTCAGGCATGCTAGATGGTGTGAGGAAGCAGAGATCTGGACTTTAAATCTTTTCATTCTATCCTGAAGACTGCGGAGTTGTACGGAATGGAAAGGGGTTGGTTTGTTCTGCAGACAACAGGAGCAGGCATGCAAGCGTTCGCACAAAGGGGTGTGGCATGCGCTGACTCAGTTGGAGGTAAGTATAGTCCGGTATTTGATAGTACTCTATCGTTGTGCATCAGGAGGGTGTGTATGTGGTTTGCGAAGCAGAAAAAACTATGACCTGAGAGATGATGGAGAAAGGGTGAGCCTGCGAGAAACCTTTCAGAGACTTCACATTAAATGTGAAGCTGATAGATGTCCAAGGGCCAGGTACATCACTTCCCTCATACATGATGTAAAACAGACAATCTGTAGAACTGGGTTAAAGGATAGAATGACCTCCTGGATTCTCATTTTTGCCATGGCATCTGGGTTTGGCTTCTCCTCTTCTCATTTGGCTTAAATCTTTAAGGTGGTGATTCATTGCTTGTTAAACAAAGAAGTCTGGAAGCCCTTGCCTTGAGCTAGGCACTGTCTGAAGACTAGAGAGATAATGGGGAACAAGGCAAACATCATTTGCTCTGCTCACAGGGCTGTCTTGCTCCTGCCCTGTTGGAGTCTTCTGTTTTTGACATTTGATTTCTTTTTGGTAGAAGAGGAAAATATAATCATTTCTACCCACCACTCTTATTTTCCTCAGAAGCCCTTAAGAGCTAACCCTATTGAAGACGAAATCTTAAAAAAAAAAACCATAGTTGGTTTTCTTTGGATGGCTCCTGAAAAGCCTCATTTATCATATTCAAGACTGACAATCTTTCTGTGGCCATGTATGTTTATAACTATATGGAATTGGCCCAGAGTCCCCAGGAAGAACACAGTTGCATTTGTGGTTGCTTATTCCTGTCATAGGAGGTAGGATTCCTTCTCCTATTGGGTTGCGAATTGTCTTTCATTTCTTCTTCCACTCAATTAGGAAAGCATTTTGTTTTGGTTGAAAGATGCTTTTGTTTTAAAAGTGCTCACTTTTCAAAAAGCCTTTGAGTGCAGAGCCAACGTGGGTCCCAGATATTGTTTATTCTGAACTTGGGAGGATTAGTGAATTTGCCAGTGGCAGGGAGGACATTGGAACCTAGGAGTGGGATTTGTGCATCTTCATACTGTATGCCTCTAGGCCCTTTGGATGTTTTGTAAGAATATGAACTTGGGGGGAGGTGCTTTTTTGATGTCTCTGAAGTCTGATGAACTTGGAGAACAGTTTTCTCTCTTCCTTAATGTTTTTTCTGGAAAGTTTTATCTCATTTCTTGCTTTAATGAGGACATTCTTTCTGCCTAAATAAAACCCCTGCTGTTAGAACTCTAGTATATTACCTCCTTTGGAGCTCTGGGCTGGGATTCCAGTAAAGGAAGAACTCTTACCTAGGAGGCTCAGAACTACCACCCACCTGTAGGGAGTCCCACCATGACTCAGAGATTTTGCTTCCACCACAGGATGGAGACTACGTTTCCCACTCTTGCATCCCTAGTATCCTACATCATCCCAGTTCAGTGGGAGTGCCAATGAATTTTATGTCAGTTCATTGTAGTTCAACACATGTTTGCTACACAGTTAGCCATAGACTGGGGAGCAAATAAAAAGTTGTCTAGTCTCTGTGTTAGGCCAGGACAAAAAGCTATGTAGCCAAAGGGGCTGTGTAAAGTCCAACTGCAAGGCATCAGAATGGAGGTGATATGTAAATCAGAGCTCTACAGCTGAGTGGACTTGCCAGGGGGACCAGGGACAAGTGGTAATGTAGGCAAAGAGAATTCAAACCAGTGCTCAGGGGTCTGGCAGTGCTGCATCTGGCAACACTGTGGGTTATTCTGTCACCTCTATTCTGTCACCTCAATCATAGATGGTCAGGGACCATCCCTACAGAGACAGGGATGAAAATACAGAGCTGGGGGCTGGACTCTGAATTGGTGTAGGACTTTAGATTTAAAGGGAAAGTAGAAGATTTTAGGCAGCTGAAACATGGAATTGATTCTGGCTTTAGAAATAGCATTTTTGGTAGCAACTGTGGAGGACAGTTACAGAAAGAGAAGATTGGGGACTAGGAACTGATTGGTATGGTGTTTTTTAAACTGACTTGACAAGTGATATGGAGGTGCCTGGGGCTGCAACTTGAGCTTCTCTCTCTCTCTCTCTCTCTCTCTCTCTCTCTCTCTCTCTCTCTCTCCTTCTCTCTCTTGAATTCCAGCCTCTTTTATTCACCTGTCTACTTGGCATCTCTTTTCAGGTGGCTATCAATGCTCTCAAATATAGCATGTCTAGATGGACGTTCTTCCCTTCCCTTCCACCAACATGTTCCAACTCCAGACTTCTTCATTTAACTCAATAGAAACTCACTCACTGTAGTTGTTCAGAACAAACTTTAAGAGTTGCCTTTGAGTTTTTTCTCTTTTGTACTCCCTCAACTTAGATAATCAAAAAAATTCAATGTCATTTGCTCTTCTCTTTGCCCCATATGTCTCCCCACCCCTGCCCCATGTTCTGCAGATACTATGTGGAGGGAAGCCTTCCTGTAAGCCTCTGCTCTATTAGATCCCTTCCTGCTGTGCCCCCACCAGGGATCACTCCTTCAACCAGATAACATCCTTGTTCACCCCCGTCTTAGGAGGGAGGCTGTGTCTGCTCCCTCTGTCTAATCCCAAGGTTTGTCTTTCTTCAGAGAGTTCTTTTATTTGCCCAACTCTTCATATTTTCCTTGTAATGTGCTGTATAGAATCTTCATATGTATTTTTTCATTGTTCATTGTTTATCTTTGCATACTCAAATTTAGACCTACAGGTATGGAATTCTTTATTGATTCATTACTATATCTCAGATCATCTTGGATAGTACCTGACATGACTCAATGCATAAGGTCAGTGAGTGACTGAACGGGGAGGTTATGAATTACTTTTCTTATTGCTGAGATCGATATCAGGAAAAGGCAACTAACAAACACCCCCAAAACAATGTAAGGAAGAAAACTCACTTTTACTTAGAGTTTGAGAGGATAGTCCATCATGATAGGGAAGGCATGGTGACAGGAACATGAGGCAGTTGGTGACATTGCATCCATGGCAGATAGGAAGCAAAGAGCAACGGATACTGGTACTCAGTTATACTTCTCCTTTTTGTTCTGTCTGGAACCCCATCCCATAGAATGGCACTACCCACATTTAGGATGAGTCTTTTCATCTAAATTAACCTAAGGTAGAAAGTTCCTTACAGGCATGTTAAGAGATTTGTCTCCTAGGTGATTCTAAAATAGTGTTAAGATGACAATATTAATCACCACAGACAGTTTGCTGGAAAGAATGACAGATGTAGGTAGAAGTTTTGCTTCTCTACATGGCAGTGAGTGGATGGAGAAAAGAGTAAGGAGTACCGCTAGTACTGGTATTTAGTATGTTAAGGCTCCCAGGTGTTTTTGACAGAGATCACCTTCCCATGTTACTTTAGAAACTTCACTGAAACCTTAGTTCTGACCACATAATGTATGCACTTTGCACTATGCAAACTGTAATACTACACAACTTCAAGGGCTAATGCTTCAAACTCTTCCACTCAGAGTTTGCAATTGTGAATGTTTTAAATATACTTCTCTTGTTTTCAAAATTCTTTTATAGAAACATATATTTAATTATGAAAGAAAAAAATTAATACATTCACACGACTATTTCTTAACATGTAAGTATCAAATTACATTTGGATTGTTTTGTGTTAGACAAACAAACATACCCATCTATTGCTATGCAAATTTGCTTTTGTCTTTAGTAAATGGTAAAATTACATACACTATTTTATTTAGCTTATTTTAAAATAAGTTTATTTCTTTTTTATTATCAGTAAATATCTACTTTAAAAAAGAATTTCATTTATTTTACATCCTGACTATGAAAGGATGTAAAAATTCATAGAGAAACTTGAAACTCTCCCTTCCCCCCCCCCATCTGAATTAAGGTTGGCAGGTTCACAGGCCTAGGTTCCAGGAACTAGCTGGCCACCTGAAGAAAGAACTAGCCAGGGGGCAAGTCAGCCAGGTCGTTCTGACAAAGAATACCGGAACCAATAATACAGGTTAGCCAAGTTACCCTGGGAAGTGACTGACCACAAGGTAAATGACTAGGCTAAGGTCACATTCCTGAAAAGAATGTATGCAGGATGTTACTCACTCCCCACTCTGGTCTGTGACTAGCTGAATAATAGGTTGAAACTTTCTGTGTACAGAATGTTTCTCAATCCCCACCCTGGTTTATGATGTGGGTTGGGATTTCCTGCTGTTCCCTCTTGGTTTCCCCCTTCACTTGCCCTGGTTTGCGGTTTTCTCCTTTAAATATCCCTTGATCCTGAGCCTTGGGGTCTCAGCCTCAGTCAACTAATATCCTGAAATTCGGAAATAAAGCCTTTTGCGGTTTGCAGCAAGTTCGGTCTCTCTCGTGATTCTGGGTAGTCGTAATCTCCTGTGGCTTGAGTGGGGAGTCTCCCCACTCTGGGGACCTTACAACCACAGTTTCCCCTCTCTCTCCTCTCCCCCAGGCCCTCTCCCACATCTAGTCTTCCTCTGTTTTTCTTCAGGAAAGAGCCTCAGTGAATATCACCCAGCCACGATATATAAATTCTCCACTTATTTTTTTTAAATGACTCATTTTAATTGTATTATATGTATGCATCATTTGTGTGTTAGTACGGACATGTGTGTGTAGTTGGTAGTGCAGGCCAGAAGAGAGGGTGTCAGATGCCCTGGAGCTAGAGTTTGAGGCAGTTGGGAGTTGTTGGGCCATCTCCATTGGTTATATATTTTCTACAGCACTCACTGCAGAGTTGCTTGAAAGGGTCTTGGGTACACCGGGGTCATGAGTGGAAAAAGTTTGAGAGGCACTGATCTAAAGCATTAAAGAATACTGGCAATTGTTTTCTTCACTGGCTTGCAATAAACAATCCTGCATAAATCATTTGCACTACACATTCCAGGAGCCCTCTGAGACAATTTGCTGCAAGGTTTCCGATTCCAATTTCTCAAAACTCAGAGATCAGTTAAATGGTTTTACATGTTTATGTGAGGTGATGATGCTTCTTCAAGCAAATGACTCTTCAAGGAAATTCAAAGAGCCATTTTCTTTTGCATTCCTATTCTTACTGTTTTTTTGTTTTTGACTTTTGCTTTTTTTTTTTTTTGTAAGAAATTCCTTTGGGTTGGGGGTTGGGGAGGTAGCTCAGCAAGTAAAAACGCATGCTGCACAAGCATGTGGGCCAAAATTCAAATCTCCAGCACCCACATAATAAACTGGAGATGGCTTGTGTGCACCCATGCAACTTTAGTACTGGGTGAGGTAGAGTCGGGAAGATCATTGAGGCTCAGTGGCTGTCAGCTTAGCTCAAGGTTCAGTGACAGATCTGATTTCAAAGGAATAAGGAGAAGGTGATAGACAAGACACCTGTTGTTCTCCTTTGGCCTCCCTGCCTGTATTCACACACACGAAGACCTGTATATAAACTACCAGAGACAATACACACACACATACACACACACACACACACACCAAAATACCTTAGGGAAAACAATGCAAGAAAACTATGTATGTGTATGTATGTGTATATGTATGTGTATTTATGTGTATGCATGTATATGTATAAGTGTATAAGTATGTATATGACATACATATTTATGCAATTTGTACCCATATGTAAAGTTCTGTATTGTTTTTAGAAGCCATTGCTAATTGGAAGACTTGTTTGGACTTACATTTAATAGTCATCTGTCCTTAGAATCAAAGGCTCTGATAAATGCCCTTATCTGCATCGTAATACTATTGGAAGCTACTGCTGATGCAGTGTGCCCACTCAAGTCAGCCAGAGCCTTTTGAGACAGTAGTTTTAAAGACAGAATTGAATTGATTTCTTGACTTTCTCTGTAGACAGGAAGAAAATATTGGGGGTGTTTTTTCTCCAATATTAAAGAGGACTTTCATGATTCAGAGATTATTAAAAGATATTGTGGCCAAACTAGCCATGCCTTTGGCTTGCCTTCCCCAGCATCTCTCATTCTTTCTTAGGTGTCCTTCATGTATATGCTATTGCTAATATGCGTTTATTTTTCTATTTTTTTAATTGGATATTTTCTTTATTTACATATCAAATGTTATCCCCTTTCCCAGTTTGGCCCCCCAGAAACCCCTTATCCCATCCCACCTCCCCTTCCTTCTATGAGGGAATTCCATCACCCACCTACTCACTCCCACCTCTCTGCCCTCAGATGCCCCTGCACTGGGGCATCCAGCCTTCACAGGACCAAGGGCCTCTCCTCCCATTGATGCCCAACAAGGACATCCTCTCCTACATATACAGCTGGAGCCATGAGTCCCTCCATGTGTACTCCTTGGTTGTTGATTTAGTCCCTGGGAGCTCTGGGGGATCTGGTTGGTTGATATTGTTGTTCTTCCTATGGGTGTTCAAACCTCTTCAGCTTCTTCAATCCTTTAACTTCTCCACTGGGGAATCTATGCTTAGCCCAATGGTTGGCTGCTAGCATCTGCCTCTGTATTTGTTAGGCTCTGGCAGAGCCTTTCAGGAGACAGCTATATCAGGCTGCTGTAAGCATGTGCTTCTTGGCATCTACAATAGTGTCTGGGTTTGGTGATTGTATATGGGATGAATCCCCAAGTGGGGCAGTCTGTGGATGGCCTTCCTTCAGTCTCTGTTCTACACTTTGTCTCTGTGTTTGCTCCCATGAGTATTTTGTTCCCCTTTCTAAGTAGGACCAAAGCACCCACATTTTGTTCTTCCTTCTTCTTATGCTTCATTTGGTCTGTGAATTGTATCTTTGGTATTTCAAGAATTTGAGCTAATATCAACTTATCAGTTAGTGCATACCATGTGTGTTCTTTTGTGACTGGGTTACCTCACTCAGGATATTTTCTAGTTCCATCCATTTGCCTAAAAATTTCATGAATTCATTGTTTTTAGTAGCTGAGTAGTACTCCATTATGTAAATGTACCATATTTTCTGTATTAATTCCTCTGTTCAAAGACATCTAGGTTCTTTCTAGCTTTTGGCTATTATAAGTAAGGCTGCTGTGAACATAATGGAGTGTCCTTGTTATATGCAGGAGCATCTTCTGGGTATATGCCCAGGAGTGGTATAGCTGGGTCCTCAGTTAATACTATGTCCAATTTTGTGAGAAACTGCCACATTGATTTCCAGAGTAGTTGTACCAGCTTGCAAGCCCACCAACAAATGGAGGAGTGTTCCTCTTTCTTCACATCCTTGCCAGCGTCTGCTATCACCTGAGTTTTTGATCTTAGCCATTCTGACTGGTGTGAGGTGGAATCTCAGGGTTGTTTTGATTTGCATTTCCTTGATGACTAAGGATGTTGAATATTTCTTTAGGTGCTTCTTGGCCATTCGATATTCATCAGTTGAAAATTCTTTATTTAGTTCTGTACCTCATTTTTAAAATAGGGTTATTTGATTCTCTGGAGTCTAACATCTTGAGTTCTTTGTATATATTAGATATTAGCCTTCTATTGGATGTAGGCTTGATAAAGATCTTTTCCCAATCAGTTGGTTGCCATTTTGTTCTATTGACAGTGTCCTTTGCCTTTTAGAAGCTTTGCAATTTTCTGAGGTCCCACTTGTTTATTGTTGATCTTAGAGCATAAGCCATTGGTGTTTTGTTGAGGAATTTTTTCCTTGTGCACATATGTTCAAGGCTCTTCCCCACTTTCTTTTCTGTTAGTTTCAGTGTATCTGTTTTTTTTTTTTTTTTTTTTTTGTAGTACGGGTATTGCTGGTATAGATAGATAATATTATATGCTCAAGTCTGTCTTAAGAAGACTACAGTGATATTGAAAATGACTGTGATGTCAGTGTAGCCAGTATATCTATAATTGAGACAATAATTTGTGACAAAGCATTTCAAACTTAACAACTTAAGACAACAGTATTTTATCCTTGCTTCTCTAGTTCTGGTGTTCTTGGATGGGATGGGTGGTTGTGTTTCACAGTTCTGATCTAGCTGGACTTTACTCTTTGCTGCTGTTTAGGCTCCTGTGTTTATCTTGTAGTCTGGACAAAAGGAGCAGTAGAAGTCTGAGTTAAAATGAGACTTATCTTGGTGATGACGGCTATAGAACATGGTCTATCAGTCAGGACACTCTAAGGTACAGGACTAGTAGAATATACACTTAAAAGATTTATTTTATTTATTTTCTTTCTTTTTTTCTTTTTTTAATTTTTAAAAATTTTTTATTGGATGTTTTACTTACATTTCATATGTTATCCCCTTACCCCCCCAGGAACCCCCCTATTTGCTCACCCCTCCTCTTGCTTCTCTGCGGATGTGCCCCTACCTACCTCCCTACCTCCCCACCCTCAAATTTCCATCCAATGGGGCATCCAGCCTTCATGAGACCAAGGATCTCTCCTCCCACCTATGCCCAACAGGGCCCTCCACCCTTACATATACAGCTGAAGCCATGGATCCCTCTCTAAGTGCTCCCAGGCTGGTGGTTTAGACCTTGAGAGCTCTGGTTGGTATTGTTGCTCTCCTCATGGGGCCACAAACCCTTTCAGATCCTACAGTCTTCACTCTAACTCCTCCATTGGGAACCCCATGATCAGTTCAATGGTTAGCTGTGAGCATCTGCCTCTGAATATGTCAGACTCTTGCAGACCTCTAAGGAGACAACTATATCAGGCTCTTGACAGCATGCACTTCCTGACTTCCACATCAGCATTTACCTTTGGTGACTGCACAGGGAATGGATACCCAGGTGGAATGGTCTCCAGATGGCCCCTCCTTCAGTTTCTGTTCCTCACTTTGTCTCCATATTTGCTCCCTTAAGTATTTTGTAACTCCTTCTAAGAAGGAACAAAGCACCCCCACATGGTCTTCCTTCTTCATGAGCTTCATGTAGCCTGTGAGTTGAATCTTAGGTATTTCAAGGTTCTGGGTTAATATCCAATAATCAGTGAGTGAATACCATGTGTGTGCTTTTGTGATTGGCTTACCTCACTCAGGATGATATTTTCTAGTTCTATCCATTTACATAAGAATTTCTCGAATTCATTGTTTTTAACAGCTGAGTAATACTCCATTGTATAAATGTACCACATTTTTTGTATCCATTCCTCAGTTGAAGAACATCTGGGTTCTTTCCAGCTTCTGGCTATTATAAATAAGGCTACTATGAACATAGTAGAGCATGTGTCCTTGTTATATGTTGGAGCACCTTCTGGGTATATGCCTAGGAGTGGTATAGCTGGATCCTCAGGTAATGCTATGTCCAATTTTCTGAGGAACCACCAGACTGATTTCCAGAGTGGTTACACCATCTTGCAATCCCACCAACAACGGAGGAGTGTTCCTCTTTCTCAACATTCTCACCAGCATCTACTATCACCTGAGTTTTTGATCTTAGCCATTCTGACTGGTGTGAGGTGGAATCTCAGTATTGTTTTGATTTGCATTTCCCTGATGACTAAGGATACTGAACATTTCTTTAGGTGCTTCCGGCCATTCGAGTTTCCTCAGTTGAAAATTCTTTGTTAAACTCTATACCCCATTTTTTAATAGGGTTATTTAGTTGTCTGGAGTCTAATTTCTTGAGTTCTTTGCATATATTGGATATTAGCCCTCTATCAGATGTAGGATTGGTAAATATCTTTTCCCAATTTGTTGGTTGCTGTTTTGTCCTTTTGACAGTGTCCTTTGTCTTACAGAAACTTTGCAATTTTTATGAAGTCCCATTTGTCAATACTTGATCTTAGAGCATAAGCAATTGGTGTTCTGTTCAGGAACTTTCCCCCTGTGCCCAAGTATTTGAGGTTCTTCCCCACCTTCTCTTCTATTAGTTTCAGTGTATCTGGTTTTATGTTGAGGTCCTTTATCCACTTAGACTTGAGCTTTGTACAAGGAGATAAGAATGGATCAATTTTCATTCTTCTACATGTTGTCCTCCTGTTGAACCAGCACCATTTGTTGAAAATGCTGTCCTTTTACCACTGGACAGTTTTAGCTCCTTTGTCATAGATCAAGTGACCATAGGTGTGTGGGTTCATTTCTGGGTCTTCAATTCTATTCCATTGATCTTCCTGTCTGTCTCTGTACCAGTATCATGCAGTTTTTATCAATATTTCTCTGTAGTACGGCTTGAGGTCAGGGATGGTGATTTCTCAAGAAGTTTATTGTTGAGAATAGTTTTTGCTATCTTGGGTTTTTTGTTAGTCCAAATGAATTTGAGAATTTCCTTTTCTAACTCTGTGAAGAATTGAGTTGGGATTTTAATGGGGATTGCATTGAATCTGTAGATTGCTTTTGGCAAGATGGCCATTTTTTATTATATTAATCCTGCCAATCCATGAGCATGGGAGATCTTTTCATCTTCTGAGTTCTTCTTCGATTTCTTTCTTCAGAAACTTGAAGTTCTTGCCATACAGGTCTTTCACTTGCTTGGTTAGATTCACACCAAGGTATTTTATATTATTTGTGACTATTGTGAAGGGTGTCATTTCCCTAATTTCTTTTTCAGTCTGTTTATCTTTCATGTAGAGGAAGGCTACTGATTTGTTTGAGTTGATTTTATAACCAGTCACTTTGTTGAAGTTGTTTATCAGGTTTAGGTGTTCTTTGGTGGATGTTTTGGGGTCACTTAAGTATACTATCATATCATCTGCAAACAGTGATATTTTGACTTCTTCCTTTCCTATTTGTATCCCTTTGACTTCTTTTTGTTGTCTAATTGCTCTGGCTAGGACTTCCAGTACTATATTGAATAGGTAGGGAGAGAGTGGGCAGCCTTGTCTAGTCCCTGATCTTAGTGGGGTTGCTTCAAGTTTCTCTCCATTTAGTTTGATGTTGGCTACTGGTTTGCTGTATATTGCTTTTACTATGTTTAGGTATGGGCCTTGAATTCCTGATCTTTCTTTCCAAGACTTTTATCATAGAGGGATGTTGAATTTTGTCAAATGCTTTCTCAGCATCATGTGGGGTTTTTTTTTTGAGTTTGTTTGTATAGTGATTATATTGATGAATTTCCTAATATTGAACCATCCCTGCATGCCTGGGATAAAACCTACTTGATCATGATGGATGATTGTTTTGATGTGTTCTTGGATTCGGTTTGCTAGAATTTTATTGAGTATTTTTGCATTGATGTTCATAAGACAGATTGGTCTGTCTATGTAAAGGCAACCTTCTTCTTTGTGGGTTGCACACAGTCAAGAGCGGTATACAGTCTTTTCTATTGTACTAGAGTAAATCATGTCCAATAAGGTCTTTGCGATTTTAGGAGGTCTCTTCAGACGGCGAAACGAGGGATTTCTTCAGATTAGTGATGTCAATCTCTAGCTGTTTGATGTTCTTGTCAGTGGCCCTTCAAAGGTCTCAGTAGCATAAGTTCGGAGGCCAGCATCTGTATTGGAACTTCTAACTGCAGACATCACGGGTGATTCATTTTTACCTGGAAAGGAAAAAGAAGGGGATTCTCAGGGAGATTTCTCTTCCCTGGATGTAAACTGTTATTCATTATATTTATGGTTGGGCCTGGCTTTGTGGGGGGTATCTATTTTTTTTCATTAATCTTTTTGGTAGCCGGTTAGCTGTGCCTTCTGTGGTATCGGACAGGCATATCAGTCCACGGCCCCATAAGGGAACTGGGTCTGGGCCAATCCCTTTAAGGGTAAGAGGGTCCTTCCCCATATCTGTGGCAAAGTTTTGTTGGTCTTGGTGGTGCCAGAGGCAGTCAGCATCAGATTGGCCATGAGCTTTCAGCTTTAGAGAGATAAAAGTGAACAAGGCATGATGGAGAGTATTTCAGGGGGACTCCTTCTGAGGGGGTACCGTTCCCCCTCTTTTGTTTTTAAAGCCAATTTTTCAGAGTTCTTGTAAAATCAGGGCAGAAGCCCCAACAGTCGCTCCTTTCACACTCAGAGAGTCATGAAGACCCTACTTAAGGATATATAAATCTATATTAATAATCTTTTGTCAAAGGACTGTTATAGCACCGCTGACAACTAATTAGGCTATATAATATATCAATTAGTAATAGCTTCTTCTACTTTTTGTGTGATTACCTCTCTTTTGTCAATTAATTGTTGAGGAAAATTAGGGTTTACCTCTCTCTTGAGAATATTGAACAGAAACTTAAATTCTTTTATGGAGAGCTTAAAATAGGATCTTAGCCAATTAGCAACTCCTAGAAACTTCTGAAATTAATTTAAAATAAGTAAACTCTCTCCCCCCTCTCTTTTTTTTTAGACCCTTTATCTGTGTAAAGAGAGCATGAAATAGGTAGTGAAGCCTAAGAAAAATCAGAGAGAGAAAGAGACAGATGAATGCTGGTACAAGAATTGATTTGCAGCCTCTCCAAGGTTGTCAACCTAATTTCCTTCCATCTTTGGACCATTATTTGGGTTCCTTTTGCTTTTCTCTGCTGGTCCCTGGCTCTCAAATAGGCGGACTAACTCTGTGATACAACAGATAAATAATTTGGTAGAAAAACCTACTCAGATACATTATCATAAGTTAGCTATGGAGGACCACGAGACTCAAGATGAGGTTGTTACTTTATACAGGATGTTTCCAAAACCCATCTCCACCCAACCTAAAAAGGGGGGACTTCTGCCCCTAGACCAAGCAGAGAGGGGCCACCCAGAACTCCCTCTGACAGGTGATCTGAATTGTTGCTTAGGCTTCGAGACTAAGCACTGCAAGGGAATATCAATAAAAGATAAAAATATCTATTTGGGTTCCCTGAGGGACAAGCCTGACTGCATAGGGGTTGATGTCAAAAGTATCCCTACTCCAGGAAAAAGACATCAGGACAGGTATGGCCCTCTTGTCTCACTGGACAACGACAGGGAGACTGGAGCCATTACAAGATCCCCTTCAAGTACTAGAGGTCAGGCCTCTATCCCTGCCTTCACAAGTATAGAATTGCCACAGCCCTTCTATACTTAGAGAAGGGAAGAGATGTCAGGGGCAGCCCTGCTTACACACTGTAGGCCTAAAATCAGCCATAGGCCTAAAATCAGCAGTGGGCCTGTCATACATGTATACTAACACCAAGTCTTGGGTCTCAGTGGAAGAACATTGAAACTGATGGCTATAAGCTAATGTCAACGGGCAGCTTTTGTGGAAATTTATAAGCCTGAGTGGTCATGGACCTTGTAAATAGGTAGCCTTGGCAGATAATACCAGCTTAGATCAGGACAAGAGAGTCATAGGCAGAGTCATGGGGACTTGTCCCCTGAACCTTCACCCAGCCGATACCCGGTTCTGAAGATATCTGTATTCCCCCTGAGCACCCACACTCCAGTGTCATTCCCTTCCCCACGTCATGCCTTTCTATGTTTATACCCCTGTGTGAATTAATTATGATTTGAGAAAAAAATTAAAAAGAAAAAAAAGAAAAAAAAAGACAGATTGGTCTGAAGTTCTCTTTCTTTGTTGGATCTTTGTGAGGTTTGGGTATGAGTGTAATTGTAGCTTCATAGAACGAATTGGGTAGTGTTCCTTCTGTTTCTATTTCGTGGAATAATTTGAAGAGAATTGGTATTAGGTCTTCCTTGAAGGTCTGATAGAATTCTGCACTAAAACCATTGGGATCTGGGCTTTTTTTAGTGGGGAGACTTTTAATGACTGCTGCTATTTCCTTAGGGGTTATGGGACTGTTTATTTGCTCCTGATTTAACTTTGGTACCTGGTATCTTTATAAGAAGTTGTCCATTTCCTCCAGATTTTTCAGTTTTGTTGAGTATAGGCCTTTGTAGTAGGATCTGATGATTTTTTGAATTTCCTCAGTTTCTTTTGTTATATCTTCCTTATAAGTTCTGATTTTATTAATTTGGATACTGTCTCTGGTTAATCTGGCTAAGGGTTTATCTATCTTGTTGATTTTCTCAAACAACCAGCTCCTGGTTTTGTTGATATTTTGTATTGTTCTTTCTGTTTCTATTTGGTTGATTTCAGCCCTGAGTTTGATTATTTTCTGCTGTCTACTCCTCTTGGGTGTATTTGCTTCTTTTTGTTCTAGAGCTTTTAGTTGTGCTGTCAGGTTGTTAGTGTATGTTCTCTCCAGTTTCTTTCTGTAGGCGCTTAGAGCTATGAGTTTTCCTCTTAGCACTACCTTCATGGAGTCCCACAAGTTTTGGTATGATGTGTCCTCATTTTCATTGAATTCTAAAAAGTCTTTAATTTCTTTCTTTATTTCTTCCTTGACCAAGTCATCATTGAGTAGTGAGTTGTTCAGTTTCCATGTGCATGTGGGTTTTCCATTGGTTTTGTCATTATTAAAGACCAGCCTTAGTCTATGGTGATCTGATAAGATGCAAGAGATTATTTCAATCTTTTTGTATCTGTAGAGGCCTGTTTGTGGCCAATTATATGATCTATTTTGGAGAAGGTACCATGAAGTGCTAAGAAAGAGGTATATTCTTTTGTTTTAGGATGAAATGTTCTATAGGTATCTGTTAAATCCATTTGGTTCATAACTTCTGTTAATTTCAAAATGTCTCAGTTTAGTTTCTGTTTCCATGATCTGTCCATTGCTGAGAGTGGGGTGTTGAAATCCCCCACTATTATTGTGTGAGGTGTAATGTGTGTTTTGAGCTTTAGTAAAGTTTCTTTTATGAATGTAGGTGCCCTTGCATTTGGAGCATAGATGTTCAGAATTGAGAGTTCACCTTGGTAGACTTTTCCTTTATGAGTTTGAAGTGTCCTTCCTTATCTTTTTTGATTAATTTTGGATGAAAGTCGATTTTATTTGATATGAGAATGTCTACTCCAGCTTGTTTCTTGGGACCATTTGCTTAGAAAATTGTTTTCCATCCTTTTATTCTGAGATAGTGTTTGTTTTTCTCACTGAGGTGCGTTTCTTGTATGCAGCAAAATTCTGAGTCCAGTTTGTGTATCCAGTCTGATAGTCTGCGTCTTTTTATTGGGGAATTGAGTCCAATGATGTTAAGAGATATTAAGGAAAAATGATTGTGGCTTTCTACTATTTTTGTTATTAGAGGTAGAATTATCTTTGTATAGCTATCTTCTTTTGGGGTTGATGGAAGATTACTTCCTTGCTTTTTCTAGGTTGTAGTTTCCCTCCTTGTGTTGGCGTTTTCCATCAATTATCCTTTGAAGTGCTGGGTTTGTGGGAAGATATTGTGCAAATTTGGTTTTGTCATGGAATATCTTGGTTTCACCATCTATAGTGATTGAGAGTTTTGCTGGGTATAGTAGTCTGGGCTTGCATTTGTGTTCTCTTAGTGTCTGTATGATGTCAGTCCAGGCTCTTCTGGCTTTTATAGTCTCTGGTGAGAAGTCTGGTGTAATTCTTATAGGTCTGCCTTTATATGTTACTTGACCTTTTTCCCTTACTGCTTTTAGTATTTTTTCTTTGTTTTGTGCATTTGATGGTTTGATTATTATGTGACAGGAAGTATTTCTTTTCTGATCTAGTCTATTTGGTGTTCTGTAGGCTTCTTGTATGTTTATGGGCATCTCATTCTTTAGGTTAGGGAAGTTTTCCTCAATAATTTTGTTGAAGATATTTACTGACCCTTTAATTTGGGATTCTTCACTCTCTTCTATACCTATTATCCTTAGGTTTGGTCTTCTCATTGTGTCCTGGATTTCCTGGATGTTTTGGGTTAGGAGTTTTTTGCATTTGTATTTTCTTTGACAGCTGTGTCAATGTTTTCCATGATATCTTCTGCACATGAGATTCTCTCTTCTATCACTTGTATTTGGTTGGTGATGCTTGTGTCTATGACTCCTGATCTCTTTCCTAGTTTTTCTATCTCTATGGTTGTTTCTCTTTGAGATTTCTTTATTGTTTCTATTTCCATTTTCAGATTCTGAATGTTTTTGTTTAATTCCTTCTTTGTGTTTTCTTGCAGTTCTTTAAGGTGTGTGTGATGGGGTGTCCAGGGCTTGCTATGGTGGGAGAACTGGGTTCATTTTTTTGATAATTCATTTATTTTTTCTCAAATCATAATTCATTCACTCAGGGGTTATAAACACAGAAAGGCAGGATGTGAAGAAGGGGATGACACTGGAGTGTGGGTCAGAACTGGGTTCTGATGATGCCAAGTAACTTTGGTTTCTGTTGCTTATGTTCTTGTGCTTGCCTTTTGCCATCTGGTTAACTCTAGTGTTACCTGTCCTCACTGTGTCTGACTGGAGTCTGTCTTTCCAGTTATCTTGGTTGTGTCAGAACTCCTCAGAGTCCAGATGTCTCTGTGGTCTTTTGATCCTAAGCTCCTGGGTGGAAGAACTCCTGGGACTCAGGCCACCTCTGGGATATGGAAATCCTGCTGCTCTGAGTGTAGTGGTTCCTTTAGGACAGCTCAGGATAAGGTGTCTCCACAAGAGCAAACCAGCTAGGTGTCTGTTGCTCTGAGGGCAGTGGCTCCTCTAGGATGGCTCAGGATCCAGTATCCGCTGCTCTGAGTGCAGTGTCTCCTCTAGGATGTCTCAGGATTCAGTATCTCCACAGGAGCAGACCAGCTATGTTTCTGCCCCAGCCAAAAGGTATTTTATTTTTAATTAGATGTTTGCATATAAATTTGTGAATATGACTGCATGGAGCTGGAGGTATAGGCAGTTATGAGGGATCCAACCTGGGTGCTAGGAAATGAACTCAAGTCCACTTTAAAAGCATTATGTGCTCTGAATTGCTATGTAACTTCTAGGGCCCCTAATGCTGATTTCTTTTTAGGCTCATGACTGATAATTAAGGATCTCTTCAAAATTATTTCTATACATGTTTCTGCTGATGTTTCTGTTTCTATACATGTTTCACAAGAAAGGAATATATTCAATTAGACAAATGTATCTTCCACTTGCACGAGTGAGAAGCAAAGTGTTAAGATCTATTGTGAAGAAGACAGATTTCTTAGAGAATCAGGAGATCAGAAAGTGATGTAATTAATGATCTTGGAAAGATGTTTTCATTATGTCTTTTGGCAAAGAGATGAGTATAGGAAGGTGATATCCAGGATAGCAACAGTCATCAGAAATCTGACACTAAGGTATGATGTAAGTAAGAAAGAATTTGTTTGGATTTAAGGTTCCAGAAGGAGGTTCCCTAAAGGTGGTATAGACATGGGAGTTGGCAGCCAGAACAGGAAGCTAAGAGATCACATCTCAATTACAGGAAGAAAGTAGCAAGAGCACACTGGAACCAGAAGGAGGCTTTGAACTTTGTAAGCCCTGTCCCCTGTGGCATCCTTTCTCCAACAAGATGTCATGTCCTAAAGATTTTATAACCTCTCCAAACAGCACCACCACCAAGGGTCCAAGCCTTCAAATACATGAGCCTATGGGACAGAGTTCTCATTCAAACCAACACCCTGGTCAATATTAATGTTCAAAGTTTCAGTGGTTTGGATCTATAAAATCTAATGCTACAGCTAAATTTTATTGAACCTCCAGACTTCATGTTTGATTCATCACACAAGTGGGCAAGAATACACATTGCATGATCCTTCTGTGATCTCTTACACTATGTTAAAAAGCAAACACATTCTTTGATACTTGGCAGCCTTGCCTAGATTATGTTTTTTTTCCTTAAGCTATTTTTTAATTTAAGCAGAAATACATTGGTCAATTCCTAAATCTACTGTATCAGACATCATAGAATGATGGCTAAATCCATTCAACTTGCTTTATAAATAAACTTTTATTAAATCACAATCCATCTGTTTCTTTTACATGCTGTCTATAGGTGTTTCTGCACCACACAGCAGACATGCATAGCAGAGTCAGGAGCTGCTGTTTTATGTTGTGAAGCCTAAAACATCTACTCTCTGGCCTTTTGCAGAAAACATTTACTGATTTCTGCTATAGAATATCTGGGTGGACCAGTATGCCTATGAAATCATGGTAGCAAGCAGACAGCCTTGCATTTAAGTGACAGGATTCATTTTGGAGTCTGGATCTGAACAGTAAGAGGTCTAGATGGTACCTCAACTATGGCTGGAACCAAGGTTCAAATGATATCTCAAGAATCCTCTTATTTTCTACCACTTGCCTCTGTGTTGGTTTGTTCAGTTCTCAGGCATACTTTCTAGGAGTGGTAGAAAACATGTGTCATGAGATGCTTGGACTTATTGAAGGTTCATAGCTTTTATAATTGCTGAAGGAAGGCTCCCCTTCCAGTGTTTATTCCAGTACTCATTCTCAGTCTATAGGATTTAGCTTTAGCTTGGTGATCAACCTTCGACCACTTAGTGTGCGCAGGAGAGTAGAAAACTTTGTACATATAATTTTTACTACATGTGCTTCCTCTGTCTGTAGCAAGAAACCAAAAGGCATTCATCTAATAGCTTGGAAGCTAGGGAGGAGGCTCTTCCAGCAGGAATGAGAGGGTAACTAAGGATAGCCACAAAGTTGGAGCCAGGCAAACATCCAAGAGTGCTTCGGGTGGTTATATTATATTTCTACACTTTTGCCTCTAGTTGGGATTTCTTCTAAGTGCCTAATTATTGATTTTTGTTTTATCTTGCATCCTGAAATGCTTGCATTCTACAGCTTTGCTCCATCCTTTCTGAGCATCTATTCTTTTGTTTCCTCCAAATTCAAATATAAAGGCCATTGTATAGTGTAGACCTTAATGTGGTATCTGATTGCAGAATCAACCAAGCACAGGATAGAAGAGATGATTAAATTTTAACATTAGCTAGTCTTTTGCCCATCCCCAATCAAAGACTGATTAGACATTCTTTACTCTGGTAGAATTTTTGGAACTTATTGAAACCTCAGCTCAGCATGGTGCTCTTAGTCAATGATTCCCACAGGGCTTTCCTCTCATTAGACCTTTGGTTTCAATGTCCCAAAGTTTGTTATATTTTTTCCTTACATAGTTAATATATTCTCTACCATAACTCAAGTTAGGATCTGGAGAAATTGGTATTCCTATAACTATAACATTTTAGGGTCTCTGTGAAACACAAAATTATCCTCTGGGGTACTAACTAAAAATTTTAAAGGATGTTACCATTGTCACCATGGTTGAAACGAAGTATTGTAGCAGATTATCCTCAGTAGAAGGAATCCCAACAGAGAAAGGGAGGGAGGAAAAGGCTTAGAAATCCTGCCATATTTAGTCTTTCCTATAAAGTTTCCCTCATCATTAGTAAGTTCTTTTTATCACTAGAATCATGTTTTAGACTTTGTAGGTGTTATGTGATTCTGTAGTAAGAAAGCTGGTACCACTAATGACCTCACCACAATTGCTTCAAGAGAGATATTCTGAAAGTCTTTGTGTTTCTAGTAGGTGAATATTTTAAAATGAATATAGTTTTTAGTTAAAATTATCTGCATTCCCAAGGAATGCTGTCCTGTCTGCTTATGTAACCAAAGAGCACTCTCATCTTTGTGACTTAAATCTTTGCTTGAAATTTCCTTTGAAATGTCCTCAAAGCATCTCACACCCTTATCTAAAGATATGTTTATGTCCTGCTGTGACTTGTGATTGTATTTAGTCATTTAAACAAAAACGATGTTCCACGATATAAAAATGGAAAGACAATGCTAAAGAACAATGTGATCCTAGGTTTGTTAACTCAGGAAACACAAGAACAAGCTGTGCAATAGATCAAGGTGAAAATATTACAGGTCAAAGACAGATGGGGATAAAGTGCTCCAAAGCAAGCCAGTCCACCTAGGACACTCAATGGTGAGTCTTTGTCTTGAGCCTAAAATAACTTTGGCTGGTTTTTCATCAAATGACAGTAAAAAGAGGGGAAGGCTATTTCAGACAAAGAGGCAGAAAATAGGGCTGTGACTCTCTTTCATCATGTGAGAATAATGAACAGATGTGAGACTTGTTGATGTGATCACCCCATATCTACTTCAGCACCAGGACCTGGAAGGACCTCAGCAGAGAAAGGAGAGGGCAGCTGCTGCATGTGACCGAGATCTGAAAGGACAGCAAATGTAGCCTGAGTGTGCTCAGATGAAAGTCCCTGGCTAAGATCCCCAGTGACACATTCTGAGGACGAGGTAGGAAAATGTCACTGTGGCATTATATGTGACAAAAAGTCCTTTTGATCCCCATTTCCAGAGTCCTCAAGGATGGGGGGACCAGGTCTGGGTTTGTTATACAGACATGGCAGGTGTTTCAAAGAAGCTTCCTGGGGTTGTCATAGCGTCTTGGTGCTGGAGGCCAATCTACCTCCCCCTGGCATGTCATTGTCATGTGCCATTGCAGGGACACTCTCAATTCCATCTACTTCCTCTCAGCTTTGAGGATTCACAGGTCCACTCATGCTGCTGACTCATTGGGGGACATTAACCACTGAGATATCAAGCCATATGAGGCTTTTGAAAATGCATGAATTTATATGGGGGAACTGGACCCCCAGGGAGATTAAATATTCATGTTTACTCAGCTAGCACATTTTAAAATCTCTGGTCTATTTGCATCACTTTTAAACAGATATTCATGGGGTGTCTGCTGTATGCCAGACATACAGGAAGCCATACAGGTTGCTAGGATATTATGGAAAATAAAACTGACCTGAAAGTTTCTGCCATACGAAGTCAGTAAATTGGTTTAGATCTAGGCATCTGTACTCAGATTGGGTGATAATACATTGTTACTTGCAACTCCCAGTGGTATCTAGGTAACTGGTTCCATTTGACTCTGAGAAATCTAAATGTACTAATAGTTTAAGGGCCTATACATCTTGCTTTGTTAGGCAGATGTGAGCTGGGTTACTAGCATTTCTATCCTGATAACTTACTACTGCATTTTGTGACTAATGAAGTTAAAGTCAGATCCCATACTTTGATATTTGAGATTCTTCTAATCTAGTCGCAATTGGTTGACACTTGTAGCCCCAGCACCCTCTGTACTATTCAAGCTCCCTCTCCTCCACCTATACTTCACTCCAATATAGCCTGTCTTTCTCTTGAACCTTCACACACAAGACAGAGGGCATATGGAAATGTAATCTGGCATAGATTAGGGTGCTGCCAACTTTCTAGGATTCCCTTTTGGATGGACTTCATTTGTCATCTGAATAAGCTGTGCCTTGACTTCCACTCAGATGTTCTTTTCTCAGGAACACCTTAAATTCTTCAGCAGGAGCTAAACTCAGCTCCTTCTTATGGTACATTGAGACTCTGTTAGAGCATTTCCTGTGATCCGGCTTGTATATGAGTCATTATACAATCTAGTTTCACTACTAGAAGAATAATTCCTAAATAATGGAGCCTCTGTCCTAGTTCCTCCTTGATATTTTGTGAGTCTTGGGGGCAGTTGATATCTTTGCTCTTATTTACCAGCATTTCTATCCCCTCCTCCACCAGCACCTCCATAAACAAAGCCTCCCCATTTCCCATTTCTTCAATCCTTAGGCCTAGAGCGTTTATGCAGGAAAAATCTTAATTCATTCATGCTATGGAGAACATTATTAAGATATGACTAAGCCTATATCCAGCCATTTGGATGAAAGCCTGGCTTAATTAAATTTGATTTAACAGAGTCATGGAATAGGACATATTTGGCCTTTTAGCAGGTCACAGCTACACATGATGCTGTGTGGTATACCAAGTTTGAGGCTGGCATCAGTATACTGCCTCCAGCTTTCATCAGATACCTTTAGTAATTTTGATCCCAAGTTTTCTAGGATGATTTTTGCCTCTGGACCCAAGTTTACTCCCCAGAGACAGATACTGAGATAGAAATTTGCTGAGAATTTCATTGAGATCCACACCTAGATGAGAAAGAGGGGGGCAGATTTGTCCATAGGAGGACAAACTCACAGTGACTGCAGGGGAACACTCTGGTACAGTTCTTCAGAGCTGCACAGAGTGGGCCAGCAGGCCAAGGCTGAGCTCTGGGAAAGAAACATGGTGCTCAAGGGAAGGTGTGGCTGTGTTTATCAAGAGGAGTGACCTTGGGCATGGCTGCTTCCCTGGCAAGGGAGGTTCTTAGGCAGAATTACTGCTAAGGAAAGAACACTAACTGTGAAAGGTCTGAGGAACATGGCGCCCATCACTGTTCTGTTAACATGGCAAAGAGATCCATGAGCAGTTAAACCTTGTGGTCCTTCTGTCAGAAATCCTGGAAATTCTGGGGAATTTGTATCCTTTAGGGGCTGTTCTTTACTTATGACTAACAAATATTCAAGCTTTCTTTATCCCATAGGGCCCTTCTGAAGTGTGGACCGTGGTCTCTTCAGAATTTCCCCGTGGAGTTAGACCTCATTGGCCTCCATGGGAGGGGTATTTGCCTAGCATCCAATACTTACTGGATTCTAAATGTCTGGGTCCCACTTCCCACTCTACAACTCTGGATTTTCTCAATGACATTTGAGAATAAACTACCACCTCTGAATTTTCAGCTTAGTCTCAAGGAAATAAAAACACCAACTGTGTGTGCCTATTGGGCATGTTTTTAACCCCTCTACCTCTTTAGCCTCAGTTTCTCTATCTGTAAATTGGTCATAAAGATAACAATTAGTTTGTAGGGTTGAAACTACAATCAAGTGCCTAGCACTAAGACAGTCTGCTGTCAGTGGAGTCTATGGATTTGCTTAACTACAGGTCGAAACATTAGGAAAATAAAATGCTGTGTAAATAATATGCATGGGTGTTCTTCCTTTCCTGGTTCACTAAACAGTGCAATGACTATGTAAGAAAAACCTTGTATTAGGTGTCATAACTAGTTCAGACATGATTTAAAGTATATGGGAGGATAGGTGTAAGTTCTATGCAAAATTACACCATTTTCCAATAGGGGCTGAAGTACTGTGGAGTTTAGATGTTTGTGGGGTTTTCTGAAAGTGATCTTTTCCAGATATCAACACAGTCTTGAATAAAGATTGTTATTCCTTGCAAATCAAAACCACATGTGAGTCCCAGAATGATTGTCATTAAGGCAAACAGTATCAAATACCAGTGAGCAGATGGGAAAATGAAACTCTTACAGACAGCTGGTGGGAATGTCCATTAATGGCTGGAGAGATGGCTCAGTGGTTAAGAGCACTGACTGCTCTTCTAGAGGTCCTGAGTTCAAGTCCCAGCAACCACATGGTAGCTCACAACCATCTGTAATGGGATCCGATGTCCTCTTCTGGTGTTCCTGAAGACAGCAACTGTATGTATGTGTATATATATATATATATATATATATATATATATATATATATCTTTAAAAATTGTTTTTAAAAATGGGAATGTCCATTAATACAACCCCCATAGACTCAGTATGGGGATTTTCTAGCAAACCAAGGACAGTATGACTGTATGATCTACCTCTATCCAAGAACCTCAATCAGCACAACACAGAGATTTTTATACTACATGTTTATTGCTGAATTATTCCCAGTAGCCAAGTTAGAGAATCAATATAGGTGTTCAATGGATGAATGGGGTGAAGAAAATGTGGATTATGTCCCCAGTGAAATTTTCAATCATAAAAAAATGAAGTTATGTCATTTATGGGAAAATGGAAAGGACCATCAATTAATCATGGAAAAGTAAATGTCAGAATAAGAAAGACAAACACCATGGTGAATCCTAGATTTTGTGTTTATATTTGTATTTATTAATATGTGATATGAAAATAAGCAGGAAAATTATCTAGGAAAAGAAAGGGACAAGTGGGCAGTGAATAAAGGATGGAGAAAAAGGGTGTAAAAGGTCAAGGTGAATGATATAGTTGAATTAAAGTATGTCTATGGTACTTCTAGAAGTTCTTTTATTGTTCCGGATTTTTTTTAAGCTATCCTGAACTTTTTGTTTTTCTACATTAAGTTGAGCATTGTTATTTCAAGGTCTGAACGAATTATGTTGGAATTTTGATGAGAATTTTGTTAAATCTGTAGATTGCTTTTGGTAAAATAGCCCCTTTTATTATATTAATCCTATTGATCCATGAGCATGGGCGATCTTTCCATCTTCTGATATCTTTTTCAATTTACTTCTTCAAAGACCTGAAATTCTTGTTATACAGGTCTTTCATTGGCTTGGATCGAGTTTCACCAAGATATTTTATATTATTTGTTGCTATTGTGAAGGGGTTATTTTCCTAACTTCTTTCTCAACTCATTTATCATTTGTATATAGGAGGGCTACTGATTTTTTTTTTTTGAGTTAAATTTATATCCAGCCACTTCACTAAAAGTATTTGTCAGCTATAGGTAAGAGTTCTTTTGGGGTCGCTTATGTGTACTATCACATCATCTGTGAATAGAGACACTTGGACTTTTTCCCTTCCAATTTGTATCCCTTTGATCTCCTTTAGCTCTTATTGTTCCAGCTAAAACTTTAAGTACTATACTGAATAGATAAGGAATAGACAAGGAGAGAGTTGACAGCTTTGTCTTGTCCCTGATTTTAGTGGAATTGCTTTAAGGTTCTCTCCATTTAATCTGATGCAAGTTGTTGGCTTGCTGTATTTTGCCTTTATTGTACTAAGGTATGTGCCTTGTGTCCTGATCCCAGGAGCCTAGCATAACTGTCATCAGAGAGGCTTCACCTAGCAACTGATGGAAACAGATGCAGAGACCAACAGTCAAACATTAGGCAAAGCTTCGGGAATCCTGCAGACAAAAAAAAAAAAAAGGGTGGGAAGGAAGGATTATAGGAGCCAGAGGGGTCAAGGACTCCATAAAAAGTCCTACAGAGTCTACTAACCCATGCCAATAGACTAAACTGTCAACTGCATGCATGGAACTGACCTAGACCTTCTGCACATAGTAACAGTTGTATAACTTGGTAACGAAGGGAGAAAGGGCTGTCTCTGACTCTGTTACCTGCTTTTGGGACCATTTTCTCCTACTGGGCTGCCTCATTTAGCCATCTTACAGAATAAGATGGGGCTAATCTTACTGCAACTTGATATACCAAGGATGGTTGATATCCCTTGGAGGCCTCCCTTTTTATGAAGTGAAAGGCAGGAGGAGTGAATTGGGGTGGGGCTAAGGCAAGGCCTAGGGAGAGAGGAAGGAGGGGAAATTTTGGTCTGAAATATAATGTAGATAAATTAATGAACTGAAAAGAACAAAATATTTAGTAACATAAGCATAACCGTGCCCTCTTAATCTGTAAACCTATAAGTCTGTAAAAATCTAGACTTTTCTCCTTCAGGCAAAACCAAAATAGGAATGAAGTAAGCTTCTCAGAAAAGCAGCTTTTTGTGACTTGTTCTGTCTGGTGTAGGCTTTGCATATACCTGATTTCAGTCTAAGACTTATCTTCTTTAGAAGTCTTCTTTGTTCAGCAGAATTTTTAAATTTATAATCTTCCCTCATAACGATTGCCTTTTAAATGTTCCTGGAGAAAGCTTCCTGGCTTAAAAAATAAATAAGTAAATTTTGTTTATGAAGCCCATCACTATGTACAACAACTCTATGCCAATTTTAAAAATGAGAAAGCCATTCTTAGCAGAGTAACAAGTGGATGTGTAGCAGAAGAAGAATTCCAGATGGCTCAGCATTCTGCTTGCAGGGGGATGTGCTGCATCTTCTGGAGTGGGAAGTGAACCTCTTTCTACGCTCACATCCTTCCTTTCCCTGGCATCAGTGTTCCCCACGAGCAATGCTCAGACATAGTCCTAGAAGGGAGTGCAGTATTGCCTGCAATATCTTGATTATTTATTTTAAGTGGGAGAGGAAGAAATCCCCAAAGGCAAGATACTGAGTGTTATTTTGTGTTTCTGTTTATTGAATGTCCTGATTAGTGCATCCTTATAAAGTGCCTCTTGAGCTAATTAAATTAACTTACATTGAAACTTGCATCTACTTTCACATGCTACTCAAATGGAAATGCCTTATAGTTAAGAATGTAAGTTTCACAAAGGAAAAAAAAACCCTGTCTCTTTGAATGGGGATTAAGGGGGATGGAGCTTTTCTGGGTAGGAAACATAAAAAGATCTCTGTAGGCTCATATTTTTCAAAAGTTACTTTAAATAAGTGTACTTGAATGCTTTAACCTCTTGTGTCTAGGGTTACTTCCATACTTTCCCAGATACAGCAAAGAAGACATAAAACATTCATGCCATCTCTGGGGACTTACAACTATAAAGCATACGCTGGTGGCTGTAATCCTTAGACTCATGTAGGCCTAGATCAAGTCTAGCACATGGATTTGAATTTGCCAAGGTAGTTGACTGTAGCTGACAGAATGATGCTTTAGAAAGGGTTCTGAGTGTTTTTGGTACTCAGTGGGGGTAGTGTGGAGAATGTCAGTACCATGTACCATGGAATCTGGATAGGAACTCAGTGTCTGCATTTGCCCAGAGCCCCAAGTTTCTATAGAGGTTCTGCAGAGATTCTGTTTTTCCACAGGAAAAGTTACTACTGTATTACACATTAGATATAGATATCATAATTTGATATGTATACAGTTATGTTTTCTATTTGATTTTAACATATATGCAATTCATGCTGATATCTATCATCTATATATCTATCTATCTATCTATCATCTACCTATCTACAGATATAGATGCAGATGCAGATGCAGATACAGGTATAGATATAGATATATCCAGGTATCCTTATTTCATAGTGGGATCACCTCCTGGCAAACTTATTGTAAGTAGGAAGTCATCTGAAGTCAAATTCATTCACTACACTTAAAGGAACAAACTTATAGCACAATATACCTCCAATGTGCTGTGAACATTCCCTTTAGCCTACAGTTTGGCATAATCATATGACACAATGTCTATTGCAAAATAAAGTGAGAAAAGTTCATGTGATTTGTGGAATACTTCTGTCCCCCAAAAGCTTGTCACACAAAACACTATTGTGTGACTTGTTATTCTCCTGGGTGACCATGTAACTGTGTGGTCTGGTGGCTCACTGTCCTGTCCAGTTTCATCAGAGAGGATCTCATATTGCATACTGCTGTCAAAGGGAAGGTCACAATTCAAAATTTGGAGTATGGTTTCTTTTAAGTGTGTATTGCTTTCACATGATCAGAAAGTTATGAAAGTTGTAAATCAAACCATCAGTTTGTAGACACTGTATTTGTTTATCAGAACACCAAAAAGAGAAATCTGAGTATCAGCAAATATTAGTGGCCCCTTTAGGCATTAGTCTGGTCTCACTAGAGAAACAGAATCAATAGGATAAATGTGTGTGTGTGTGCGTGTGCATCCGTGTGTGTGTGTGTGCGTGTGTGTGTGTAAAACTTTATTTTCAAATTTTCATGTGGTAATATTTAATTTTCCATGCTCAGACTTATGAGTTACATGAAATATCCTTTTGAACAGTTGAAACATGAAACACCACTGAAGCTAAGACACAGAATATTTCTTCCCACAAACACCCCATAAAATACCCCATATTAGCCATTTGCAATCTTCTTAGTATATATATGCTTGTGTGTGTACATGCAGAGGCCAGGCAGGGTGTTGTAACTTCCTTTCCTCAATGCTCACCCACCTCCTGCCTTTTGTTTCTGAAACACATTCTCTCGCTGAATCTGAAGCTTGCTTTTTAATTTTATTTTTATTTTTATTGTTTTTGGCTAGGCTTGACGTCTAGTGAGCTTTAGGATCTTCTGTTCCCACTTCCCATCTCTGTCATCATAGACACATGTGGCATGGCCCAACATTTGTATGGGTGCTGTGGATTTGAACTCAAGTCCTCTTACTTTTGTAGTAAACGTTCTTAACTACTGAGCCTTCTCCACAGCCCGTTATTCTTTTAACCAAAAAGACCACTTAAGACTGAGTCTTGATGTGCCGAAGGACTATAGTAGACTGCGGGTCTCAAATGGAGGCAGAAGATGGTACCAAGAAAACTTTCTGAGGGTTTTTATTTCTCTATATTCTCAACACACACACACACACACACACATACACACAGAGACACACACACACAGACACACAGACACATACACAGACACACACACACAGACACACACACACACACAGACACACACACACACACACACACACACACACACACACACACACACACAGACACAAAGGATATGGAAGCCCTGGACTGCAATGGAATGAGCTGAGACACAAAGACTGTCTTGGAGCAAAGGATACTGGAATCGAAAGAGGAGTGGAAATAGGAGTTTTTAGAGGCTGAACTAACTGGACAACAGTGACTTGTTAGGTGCTTCTATTGAGTTTCTGTCAGTTGTGTAGCTTCTCCACCCTGCACACTGGTGACTGAGTCTGCCTGTCCTCTTATTGCACCCTCTACAGAATATCTTTGGGCAGTGCCCAATGTACATATCCTTTTGAAAAGACTTCCCGAATCAGAAAAGTGTTCCTTTACTTAATCATTCCTCAATTACTCAGCATGGCAGAGCTTCAGATGAATAAAAAAATCATCTGTGGAAAATGCATCTTCTTCAGCCATCCAACTCTTTGGCAGAAATATTAAAAATGCAGGCACGGTTTTCCATTAGGACACTGGCTATCCATATTTCTTGATGAGATCTTATTGTTAAACCTGAGGTAAACGTGTGTACTTTGGTAGCTCACAGCAATTGCATGCATTTGTATTTCAAATCTCAGTATGAAACATTACAAATGTCAAAATGTGTGTCATTCTCTACATAAAATTGTATGCCAGAGAATGGGAGGCATGTTGCTCTTGAGTCGCTGATGTCATGGCTGACAGGAATACTGATGAGGAGAATGTGTAGGCTGAGGAAGAAAGAGGGAGAGAGCCCAGGATTGCTTTGCCAGGCACAGGCCTTGAGACATATATGATGAATATGGTGATTTTTTCTCATGTACTTTTGTACCAATAACACCCATTTGACCCCATTCCCTCTGTGCAAAGCCACGATCTTCTCATAGAGCAACTCATCAGAATGTAGAGCAGGAGTTATCTGGAGCCTTGAGATTGGTTTAACATTTTAAAAGATGATAATTTCTGCATGTGTTTGGGGAAGAAATCTTCTATGACTACCCAGCTCACTGTTGGCAGGGACACTCCTGGGCTGGTTGTCCTGAGTTGTTTTTTTTTTTTTTTTTTAAAAAAAAAAAAAAAAAAAAAACCAGGCAGAGTGAACCAGTGAACAGCACTCCTCCATGGTCTTTGAATCAGTTCCTGCTGAGAGGCTCTGCCCTTAAGTTTTTTAGCCTGACTTTCCTGGATAATGAACTTACACACTTTAAGATGAAGTAAACCATTTCCTCCCCAAGTTGCTTTGGTCATGGTATTTTATTACAGCAATGAAAAACTGACTAAGATAGATAAGTTAAGGAAAGAAATGGCTAGAGTAGTGGGTTTGGGATGGGGGGTATTTATATCCATTGGGAAAGTTGAGGCCAGTCTCCACTGTGGGTATGTGAATGTTGTTGTTTACTGGGAATCCAGGTACATGTAACCACTGAATAGTGGAGTCAATCTGGAGACCCCACAAGTTCAGCTTGTAGCTCTGATCTAGGTGGCTCTTCTCAGCTTACTTAGAAGCTCTTGCTACTTTATTGACTCACTGGTAAGATTTTTTTGGTGTCCCAGGCTGGAGATGCAGCTCTCATTGTGCAGTCTCTTTCACTCATAGTGACACCTCAGGCCTCCACAATAGAATTGCTTCAGGCATCTGGCCTGGTATTCTGTAGTCCAATAGTCTTCACTGGTATTTTGATTCACACTTGGGTGTCTTTGTTGGGGTTCCTGTTGCTGTGAAGAGATACCATGATCAAAGCAACTTTTGTAAAGGCAAACATTTAAAGGGGCTGGCTTACAGTTTCAGAGGTTCAGTCTATTATCATCATGGTGGGAAGAATGGCACTGTGCTGACAGACATAATGCTGGGGGAGCTGATAGTTCTACATCTTGATGCAAAGGCAGCCAGAAGGAGACTGCCTTCGGCAGGCAGCCAGAAGGAGGCGCTCTTCCACACAATCGGTGGAACTTAGGCCTAGGAGAGACCTCAAAACCCAACCACACAATTAAGTACTTCCTCTAACAAAGCTATACATCCTCCCATAAGGCCACACTTCCTAATAGCGCATTTCCCATAGGCCAAGCATGTTCAAACCACCGTACTGGGCAAAGGACCGAGGCTGTGTATCTTCAGTACAAGGGAGTCTCAAGAGGCTCATCCAAAGCACACATTCGTGTCTGCTTGCACATTCTTTCACCTTGCTTTTCATTAAAGAAGTCTGACATCCAACCTAAAGGGATGGGAACCATATGAAAGGAGGCTCTCAGCTTCTCTTTTGAAAAGTGGAGAAAGCTCAAAGAGTGTCAGAATGATGCCAAATTCACAGTGAATGAACTAGTTCTAGCTGAAAAAAGTTACAGAGTTGTTCAGAATGTAACGGCCATAAGCAGTAGGAAGGGAGGTATTTGCTGACCTTCTTTCTCTCCCTTTGCCTTGATAGGTAATACTCCACTGAATGTTTTCTATCTGCTCCGGATACATGTGGCCCATTCTTGGAACTATGCAGTTTCCACATTTGGGGACAGTGGTGCCCTCTGTCGATCTCAAACAGAGGTTAGATTGCTGTTGTATGTTAAACTGAGGCTGCTACTCCCTAGTGTGTAAAAAATTCAGTCATGATCCATTTGTTCAATAGTTTAAGCCAGAGCAGAAGGTAAATAATATTTAAGAAACATATAAAGCAAGTGTGTAACCATATTTTTTCACAATTCATGGTTTTATTTAACGAGCGTCAGCACCATAGGACTAGAGTTGCCCCCAAAGGCCTCAATCAGCTAGACTATTGAACAGAAACACAGAATGTAAATTAGTTTTTAACTAAAATCATACTGCTATTACTTTTTATGGAACCCATAATTTCTGGTGAAGAACAAGCATATAGAAAACCGTTATTATGGAAATGCCTCATGGGATTTGACCAACCGCCTTTGAATGGTGAATGAATACTTGCTGGCTGATTTATATGCTGCAAGTGGCTATGTAGGGCTAAATACATGCCATGAGGTTCTCAATAATGCAACTTTCATGGCCGTATAGGTTGCATGCTTCATCTTCTAGCTCCATGTTGGTTATATTTACTTACTTGTAATTATAAAGTAGGGGGCAGGAGGAGACATGCTTTCTTTCCATTACAATCTCTGGGTATGTCTTTTCTTTGAGATTCTTGGTGAACTATTCATGGAGACAGAGAGAAAAGGAAAGAAAAACCACCAGGCAGGATTTTACTTTTGAAACCTGGTAGCTGAAAATAAAAGGTTTTTTTTTTTATCTTCTTTTGAGCACCTCAAGGCTGTTGAGGACTTTGAAAGTCAGTGAAGTTCAGAACAGGACCAAGGCTTACATCACCAATTTTACACATTAATGATTGCAGACAATCCCAAAGTCCCAAGGATTCAGTGTCACATTCCACCTGCGTGCTGGAGAGCTTGGGCTACAGGTCTCAGACCCCAGAGTGTGACAGATCAACTGAGGTGGATCACCTTCTACTGTGCAGTGGGTGCTCTGCCTTCTCACCAGGCTCTGAGCATTGTGCACATAACAAGTTCATGTGGGTGGCGGAAGAGGAACGTGGATGAACGTGGAGAGAAGGAGCAGATGAGGATGGCCGTGGACTTGTCACAACAGTCTTCCAGCACACCTCTCATGGCCAGGATGCATTGAGAGCCAACATTTTTTAAATCACCATGGGACCTGGTTGTAAGAGTAGAAGACAGTGTGCACACTGCAAAGAGAATGAGTTTTAACAGTATGCTCACACTTGATGCTGTCAATCAGAATTTACTCAATACCCTTGTCTCAGCTGTCTCAGTTATAATGTTAGGCTAATAACATGGTCTTGGCCATTATAGATGACAGCTACCATACCTGAATCAGAAAAGTAGATGATGATGATGATGATGTGTCATCGTTTTTCCCCTTAGGCTTTTTTTTAATTGGATTTTTAAATTTACATTTAAAATGTTATACTCTTTCCTGATCTCTCCTCAAAGCCTCCTAACCTATCCCCCATCCCCTGCTTCAATGAGGGTGTTCCCCTACCCGCCTACCCACTCATGCCTCCCTGCCTTTGGATTCCCTTACACTGGGGCATCGAGCCTTCACAGGACCAAGAGCCTCTCCTCCCATTGATGCCCAACAAGGCTATCATCTGCTACATATACAGCTAGAGCCTAGAGTCCCTCCATGTGTACTTCTTGGTTAGTGGTTTAGTCCTTGAGAGCTCTGAGGGGTCTGGTTAGTTTATATTATTGTTCTTCTTATGGGGTTGCAAACCCCTTCAGCTCCTTCAGTCCTTTCTCTAACTCCTCCACTGGGGATCCCATTGGGAACCCCATTCTCAGTTCAATGGTTGGCGGTGAGCATCTGCCTCTGTATTTGTCAAACTCTGGCAGAGCCCCTCAGGAGACAGCTCTATTAGACTCCTGTCAGCATGCACTTCTTGGCATCCACAATAGTGTCTGAGTTTGGTGACTGTATGTGGGATGAATCCCCAGGTGAGGGAATCTTTGGATGGTATTTCCTTCAGTCTCTGCTCCACATTTTGTCTCCGTACTTGCTCCCATGAGTATTTTGTTCCCATTTCTAAGAAGGGCCAAAACACTTTGTTCTTCCTTCTCCTTGAGCTTCATGTGGTCTGTGAATTGTATCTTGGGTATTCCAAGTATTTGGGCTCATATTCACTTCTCAGTGAGTGTATACCATGTGTATTCTTTTGTGTTTGGGTTACCTCACTCAGGATGATATTTTCTAATTCCATCAATTTGCATAAGAATTTTATGAATTCATTGTTTTTTATAATAATTTATTTTTTCTCAAATCATAATTCATTCATCCAGGGGTTATAAACACAGAAAGGCAGGATGTGGGGAAGGGAATGACACTGGTGTGTGGGTGTTCAGGGGGAATACAAATATCTTTCAGAACCTGGTATTGGCTGGGTGAAGGTTCAGGGGACAAGTCACTATGACTCTGCCTATGACTCACTCGCTTGTCCTTATCTAAGTTGGTATTGTCTGCCAAGGCTACCTATTTACAAGGTCTATGACTACTCAGGCTTGTAAATTTCCACAAAAGCTGCCTGATTACATTAGCTTATAGCCATCTGTTTCATTGTTTTTCCACTGAGACCCAAGACTTGGTGTTAGTATACATGTATGACAGGCCTATTGCTGATTTTAGGCCTTCAGTGTGTAAGCAGGGCTGCCCCTGACATCCCCTCTTTTCTCTAAGTATAGAAGGGCTGTGGCAATTCTAAACTTGCGAAGGTGGGGATAGAGTCCTGACCTCTAGTACTTGAAGGGGACCTTGTAATGGCTCCAGTTCCCCTGTCATTGTCCAGTGAGACAAGAGGGCCATACCTGTCCTGATGTCTTTTTCCTGGAGTAGGGATACTTTTGACATCAACCCCTATGCAGTCAGGCTTGTCCCTCAGGGAACCCAGATAGATATTTTTATCTTTTATTGATATTCCCTTGCAGTGCTTAGCCTCGCAGCCTAAGCAAGAATTCAGATCGCCTGTCAGAGGGGGTTCTGGGTGGCCCCTCTCTGCTTGGTCTAGGGGCAGAAGTCCCCCCTTTTAGGTTGGGTGGAGATGGGTTTTGGAAACACCCTGTATAAAGTAACAACCTCATCTTGAGTCTTGTGGTCCTCCATAGCTAATTTATGATAATGTATCTGAGTAGGTTTTGCTACCAAATTATTTATCTGTTGTATCACAGGGTTAGTCCGCCTATTTGAGGGCCAGGGACCAGCAGAAATAAGCAAAAAGAACCCAAATAATGGTCCCAAGATGGGAGGAAATAGGGTTGACAACCTTGGAGAGGCTGCAAACCAATTCTTGTACCAGCATTCATCTGTCTCTTTCTCTCTCTGATTTTTCTTAGGGCCTTCACTGACCTACTGCATGCTCTATTTAACCCTCCTTGTGTTATCTATGTAAAGGCAACCTTCTTCTTTAAGGGCTGTACACAGTCAAGAGCTGTACACAGCCTTTTCTATTGTAATAGAGTAAGTCAAGTCCAATAAGGATCTTTGTGATTTTAGGTGGTCTCTTCAAACAGCGAAACGAGGGATTTCTTCAGATTAGTGATGTCAATCTCTAGCTGTTTGATGTTCTTGTCAGTGGCCCTTCAAAGGTCTGAGTAGTATAAGTTTGGAGTCCAGCATCTGGATTAGAACTTCTAACAGCAGACATCACGGGTGATTCATTTTTACCTGGGATGCTGCCTGAGTTAAAGCTCCCGGGAGTCCCTCTTTCTCTCGGTTTTCTGGGGTTGGGTACAGAGCTGCCACCTGTGACCTATTCTATGCTCGGGCCCAGACTGGAAGTCTGAATTCATTGTTTTTAATAGCTGAGTAGCACTCCATTGTGTATTTTCTGTATCCATTCCTCTGTTGAAGGGCATCTGGCTTCTTTCCAGCTTCTGGCTATTATAAATAAAGCTGCTATGAACATAGTGGAGCATGTGTCCTTCTTATATTTTGTAGCATCTTTGGGTATATGCCCAGGAGTGGTATCACTTGGTCCTCTTCTGAGGAACCACCAAACTGATTTCCAGAGTGGTTGTATCAGCTTGCAATCCCACCAACAATGGAAGAATGTTCCTCTTTCTCCACATCTTTGCCAGCATCTGCTATCACCTGAGTTTTTGATCTTAGCCATTCTGACTGGTGTGAGGTGGAATCTCAGGGTTGTTTTGATTTGTATTTCCCTGATGACTAAAAATGTTACACATTTCTCTAGGTGCTTCTCAGCCATTTGAATTTCCTCAGTTGAGAATTCTTTGTTTAGCTCCGTACCCCATTTTAAAACAAGATTATTTGATTCTCTGGAGTCTAACTTCTTGAGTTCTTTGTATGTATTGGATATTAGCCCTCTATCAGATATAGGATTGTTAAAGATCTTTTCCCAATCTGTTGGTTGCCATTTTGTCCTATTGACAGTGTCCTCTGCCTTATAGAAGCAGCTTTGTAGTTTTATGAGGTCCCATTTGTTGATCCTTGATCTCAGAGCATAAGCCATTTGTGTTCTCTTCAGGAAATTTTCCCTTGGCCCATGTGCTAGAGGCTCTTTCCTACTTTCTTGTCTATTAGATTCAGTGTATCTGGTTTTATGTGGAGGTCCTTGATCCAGTTGGACTTGAGCTTTGTACAAAGAGATAAGAATGGATCAATTTGCATTCTTCTACATGCTGACTTCCAGTTGAACCAGCACCATTTGTTGAAAATGCTGTCTTTGTTCCACTGGATGGTTTTGGTTCCTTTGTCATAAATCAAGTGACCATAGGTGTGTGGGTTCATTTCTGGGTCTTTAATTATATTCTATTGATCTGCCTGCTACAGCAAACCAGGAGCCAACATCAAACTAAATGGAAAGAAACTTGAAGCAATCCCATTAAAATCAGGGACTAGACAAGGCTGCCCACTCTTTCCCCATCCCTTCAATATAGTACTTGATATTCTAACTAAGGCAATTAGACAACAAAAGGATGTCAAATGGATACAAATTGGAAAGAAAGAAGTCAAAATATCACTATTTGCAGATGATATGAGAGTATACTTAAGTGACTCTCCAAATTCTACCAGAGAACTCCTAAACCTGATAAACAACTTCAGCAAAGTGGCTGAATATAAAATTCACTCAAACAATGAGTAGCCTTCCTGTACTCAAAGGATAAACAGGCTGAGAAAGAAATTAGGGAAATGACACCATTCACAATAGTCACAAATAATATAAAATATCTTGGCGTGACTCTAATCAAGTAAGTGAAAGATCTGTATGACAAGAACTTTAAGTTTCTGAAGAAAGATCAAAGATGATCTCTGAAGATAGAAAGATCTCTCATGCTCATAAATTGGCAGGATTAATACAGCAAAAATGGCCATCTTGCCAAAAGCAGTCTACAGATTCAATGCAATCCCTATCAAAATTCCAACTCAATTCTTCATAGAGTTGGAAAGAGCAATTTGCAAATTCATTTGGAATAACAAAAATCCTGGAATAGCAAAAACTATTCTCAATAATAAAAGAGCTTCTTGGGGAATCACCATCCCTGACCTAAAGCTGTACTCCAGAGCAATAGTGATAAAAACTGCATGGTATTGGTACAAAGACAGGCGGGTGTCATCTTTTTTGAGACGGGGCCTCTTTGTTGTTTGTTCAATTTGTATTCCAGGCTTTCTGGCCTATGAAATTCAAGGTAATCTTCTTTCTCTTCTTCACCTTTCAGGAGAACTGGGCTTGCAGCTCCTGGACCTACCACATCCACCTTCTACCCTTGTGGAAGTTATGGGGATTCTAAGTCCTCACACTTGTTCAGCAAGCACTACCCACTGAACCATTGCCACAGCTGGTAGGAGCTAGAGATGTTCACTTGCAGCTTGCTTTGCTTATCAGATAGTGGTTTCTCAGTTTTAAGCAAAAGCATCTATAAGGCAGAATGAAGGTCTCTTTTCCTCGACCCGTAAAGCTCCTCAGAGCAGCATGTGCAGTGTCTCATGGTGTCTGGGCACATAGTAGGTGCTCAGCACAGATTGAAGGTGGTAGAGTTGAAATGTTCCCTTAATTAAAGCAGAAGGAAATTGGTAGTTGTTTGGTATATCATGCCAGAGCCAGCAGGAGGGCTAACTAGACAGGAAGCAGCCATCTGCAAAGACTATGCACTGCTCACCCCACTGAGAATGTTAATTATGTGTTTAAAGGGAGACAGGGAGCCCTGGTGGCTTTTGGCACACAGCTGTGGGAAAGGGGTGGTCCAGGGACAGAATACTAAATACTCACTCCAGTTTGTGTTGCCAGCTCTTTGCAGCCCTGGAGAGAGAGTGTGTGTGTTCCTAAAAGACAACACTTTATCCATTCATTTAGGAAGACTGCTTCATCCCTCTTCTGATGACGATGAATATATAGGTACCTCTCTCACCTAAGGAGATGTTGGTGACTGTGGGTGCATGTGTGCTTGCAGAGGGCAGAGGCCAACCTTGGACATCTTTCCTCAGCTACTGCTCATCTTACTTTTCTGTTGATGTTGAAACAGCATTTCTCAGTAGCTTGGAACTCATCATTAAATGATGGTCACAGGTCAGCAAGCCCCAGCAATCTACTTGGCTTTGCCTCCCTAGCTCCAAGATGGTACACATGTACCACCAGACTTGGTATTTTTATTTCGGTTTTGGGGACCACACCAAGATCCCCAGCCCTGGATGTTTTTCAGTCCCTTTCTTACAGCCTTGTACAAATCTTTTATTCTGAAGTTCTCTGGTTCTGCTCTGCTCTGGTCCATTATGGCTCCACTCTACCCTCGTACACCAAGTATGGAAAATACAAGCTCATTAAGGCTACTATTAAAATATATCACCAGTGTGTGTCATCCTGGACTTAATAATTCTATGTTCCTAACTTTATTCTATTGAAATGTTCCCTTAAGGAAGTATAAAATATAATGCATGTAAAGACTTAAAGTTTAGTAGCAGCTGCAAGATTTATCGGTAAAGAATTACTTAAATAAATCTTGCTATAGTCATTTTGCATAACGGTTAAAATGACTAAAGTAGATTTCTGTGCAGTGATTTAGCTCTGTTATGCTGAGAAAAACCATTCTGGAATACTGTATAAGACCCCATTTTTATGTATAGAAAGGTATGTCCACTATTCATTTGTTCAACATTGAGCATGTTCTACCTGCATGTACTGACAAAAAGATTCAAAACCAAATGTGTGTTCTTTGTGGGGATTAAATTTTCACCCAGGAGAGTGAACAAGAAACATAATAAGAAGTGGCGCTACTTCATGTGTCAAAAGGTAATTAGCATTAAGGATAAATAGTGAAGTGGCCAGCAGTATTCTCTGAGACTCCTGCGTCCTGGAGGAAGAGAGGCAGGCTTCATTTTGCACTAACTCTTTAGTTGTGCTGAAGTTGAAGGGCTTCTTGATTGTCCACAACTTCTCTCGACCATAAGACCTTCCCTCATCTACATGTAAGCACTCAGGATTCTTGCCCTTCTTCAAAGCTAAGTGAAATTGAATTTTTGTTATTCTCGTGTTCCATGGGACCCATGTCTGCCTGTCTCTTGCCCTTGGGTCCAAGATCTTTAAAGAATGTTGGACTTTCAAGATCTTGGGTTTTAATCTTCTGCCCAGGGTCCCTGTCCCAGCTTTTTTGTTGATGAAACTGTTCTACCTCACTAGTGGCTTACAAGGACACTGTCTCAGATTCTGATCTTCGAGATTCCCCTAGGATGCTTAAAAAAAAAAAAAAACTGGTTAGTTTGTATCCTGGGAAAACTTACCTTCTCTTCCACACATCCTCTTGGATGACTTCATTCAACATCCTTTTTAAAATTTATGTTTTGATTTCTCCTGTATTTGGACATCCTCTTTTACCTTTGTTCCCAGTCTTCAATTTCACATGACAATATTGGATACCGTACTGTTTAAAACTGAAATTACAATGCTATTTAAGTTTATTTATTTATTTATTTTTAGTGTGTTTGCATATATGTGTGTATGTGTCTGTATGTGTTACATACATGTGTGTAGGTTTATTTGAACATTTAAAAATTAAGGCCAGAGATGGACATCAATAATCTTTATCTGTTATTTTCCACTATGTGTTTTGAGACAGCATCTCTCACTGAACACGGAGCTAATTGATTTGGCTAGACAGGTATCTTCCAGTCCTGCGATTTTATGTAGGTCCTAGAGATTCACATTCAGGTCCTCAGGCTTGCACAGCATCTTCCTAACTTACAACCTTCCTCTCCAACCAAGTCTTCTCCTACTCATCTGTCTGTTTTCCCCCTTGCAACATTGTGCAATTGAGATAAAAAAAATTGGACTTACCTGTTGTGAAAATGTGTCCTTTTCATTTCTATTGTATCGGTCCCATACTGTGTTTGACATTTATAGAGTACCAAATATACTGGATGTTTGCTATTAGGGAGGAAAATTAAAGGTAGATTTGTGGCAGGGATATCACTGGGACTTGACCCACTCTGCACATTTTCTACTGGTCAGATAGGAAGTTGATCTTTATTATCTGACTTCGATCTTGACTGGGTCCCACTACCAATTCTCAAGCAGAAGCATGTAGACCATCAAGTTTCTTTCGAGGCTTAGCCATGAAACAATGCATGTATCTCCAGCTCTTCTACTTTCCTTATCTCAGTGGCTAAAAATAACAGGCTGCAATTTCATGAAGAACGTAAAACACAACTAAAACAAGGGGCTGGGGATCCCTTCAATCTCCTTGCTGAGAAGAAAACCCTGAAATGGATCTGCTTATTGAAAACACCCACTGGGCTTTCTATAATCCAGAATATACTAGTATTCGATTTATCCACTAAGGTTATGAAGTTGTTTGCCACAGCAGGTAACATTAATTACTCTAATTTTGTACTCTTGACAGTACAAAATCATGTTTACTGAGACTCTGTGAGCTCATACACAAGTGCAGCAATCATCATTCACTGACTGTTCTCGACAGTTTGTAGCACAAGTTTATAGAGAGACCTCCCAACACTATATATTTGCAACAATTCTTCCACTTAGTTTCTGTCTTGTCAGGTTCTGACAAGCTTTGAGCTCTGGGTACACAAACTTGCTATGGATATAGTGGTGAATCCATTCAGTGTTCTGGAGTTAGGTTCACATCAATCTTCATAGTGTCAGTGGTTTGCTCCTATTCCCTCACAGCCCACTAATCTGTTGAGCTTCCATCTCTGTTTCTCACCTATTTCCTTAATGGCTCTTTGAGTGGTCCTTTATCATTTTTATGAGATACATATGGGGCATTAGTAAATCCAGTGCTATGATCATGTATCTCTTGACAGTCATTGTGGTCCACAACCTTTTGTTAGACATAGAACAAGTAGGTGAGGCCACAGTAGAGGATATATCATGCAGATCTGCTTAGCTTCAGGCAGCATGCTGAGAGTGCATGGGGAAGTCTGGCCCATTCACTTGCCATTAACTGAGGGGTTATAGAGCTGTGTGCAGAGCCTTGAAAAAATACACATTCAGAGCATGTAGCTGTAAAATGTTAAAGGCAGAAGAGATCTTTAGGAATATTATTGCAGAGGCAGATGCCTAAATGTGAAACTGCTACTGGTATGAGTTGGAGATGTTGGCTTATCAGTTCCTTTGCTCTATTGTTACCATTCTTTAGCATGAATCTGTATTGTATCTGGAAGCATCTATTTGTGAATGAATTTTGAATAGATTCTTATTAGTCTGAAAAAAGGGGTCTATTAACTAAAAAGGAATCTCCTAGAAAAATTGCAGCTTATTTTATGTGTTGATTTCCATGTCTTTAAAACATATTTGGTAATTCTCTTTGTGTATCTCTGTGTCTGTCTATCTGTCTTTGTCTGTTTCTCTGTCTCTATCCTTCGTGTGTGTGTGTGTGTAAATATATTTGTGTGTGGATATGTACACATGGGTGCAGGTACCCACAGAGGCCAAAAGAAGACAGTAAATCCCCTTCAGTTGGCATGACAGGTGGATATGAGCTATCTTACATGGGAGATAAGAACCAAATTAAGGTCCTCTTCAAGAACAGTGAATGTTCTTAATTGAGGAGCTATCTCTCTAACCTCAGATTCTCTGACTGGAAGAATTTTCTGTTTGAGTGGTATCAGAATACCATTATGAGTTTAACATAAAGTAAGAATTCTTATAAAATTGTGTTTGTATAGACATTGTGGAAAAGATATGTTAGGCCAAGTTTATGGTTTCATTGATGGAGTGTTTTATTCCTTCTGAACACCCTTTTTTAGGTGGAGAGAAGGGAATCCTAAAGGGTATATAGTTAGAGTTATTACAGTTAAATATAAGGGTATTATAGTAAACTATCAATTTAACATAAACTTAGAGTTTATGGGAAGAGAAAATCTCAATGGAAGAATTGCCTCCATCAGAATATCTTGTGATCATGGTCTGTGAGACATTGTGTTGATTGTAAATTGATGTAAGAAAGCCCAGGCCACAGTGGGTGGTGCCATACATAGGCAGGTGGGTCAGGGCTATAAAAGAAAGCTAGCTGAACAAGCCAGGGAGAGAAAGCCACTAGGCAATACTCTTCCAAGGTTTCTACTTTAGTCTCTGCCTCCAGGTTCCTGCCTTGACTTCTTGCTTTTGCTTTTTTTCAGTTATGGGCTGTGATTCATAGTTGTAAGCTAAATAAATTCTTATCTCCCCAGGTTAGTTTTGGTCTTAATGTTTATCACAGCAACAGAGCGAAAATAAATAGACAGGACTAAGGGTATGGATTAATTCTATTAGAGGGAAATTTCAGAACATGAAACCTGCTGAGCTTAACTGTAACTTCCTGGTCTGTGAAGGATCATGCAGAGATGAAGACCACAGAGATATCTCTGCATTTGATCTCAAGCCATCATAAAGGCTCCTTTATGTACCTGATTGGTTGCTTTGATCATACATTGTACTTTTTGATTTTTAGCTCTCTTAGTAAATGGGACCTCAGGCAAGTACAGACTTCATATAATCTACCTACAATTCAACTGAATGATTTTGTTTGTGAACCAAGGCAATCTGGGTAGTTTTGTTGTTGTTTTGTTAAATTGAATGAGCTATGAGCATTGGAACAAGTGGGCATCCACAAACACAGAACAGACAACAGCAACTCCAAACAAAGCCAAACAGCTCCCAAAACAAATGGAGAAATCCCAGGACCCAGATGTAGGCCTGATGCCTTTCACACAAACAGATTTGAATGGATCACAAATATAAGTATATGAAAATCTCAAGCCCTCAGAAAATAGCATAAAGAAAAAAAACTAGGTGACTTTTGTTTTAGTAATGATTATCAATACAGCAAAAGACAGTATCCATTTAAAAAGGGAGAAATTAGACTCTACTAGAATAAAGAAAACCATTCTGTTCTATAAAAGACATTGTTAGGAGAATAAAAATATAAGACAGATTAGAAGAGCAAACATGGAAACAGATAAGGTATCAGAAACAGAAAGAATCTGTATAACTCTAAAATTATAAAACAACCCACATAAAATAGGTAAAACGAACTTCACTACTGCATCAAAGACGAGTTACAGATGGCAGATAAGTACGTAGAATGATGCTTAGCACCAGTTTTGTTTAGTAGCTTAAAATGTAAGCAGCAGAATAATGCTATTACATGCTTATTAGAAGAGCTGAAGTCCAAAATGCCACCAATAACCAAATGCTGCCAGAGACAGGGAGCAACAGAAGCACTTGGCTTTGCTGGTGCCAATACAAACTTGTATGGAAAGTTAGAAAAGCAATTTGACAGTTGGTTCCAAACTAAAAAGTCTTGCTGTGAGGTTTAGAAACTATGTAGGTTTCAATTCACTTGAATAACAACTCTATACAAATAGGAACCTGAGAATGAATGGTGACAGCAACTTTGACTGCAATTGCCAAACATTGGAAGCAATCAAGATGTTCGTCAGCAGTCAAATGGAAAGAAAGGCTGCATTCATACAACTGGATATTATTTAATGCTGCATAGACTCTCAAGCAATAAAATAAGCATAGGGATTCAGGTGTATATTGTCACATGGAAAAAGCCAATGTGTGTGTGTGTGTGTGTGTGTGTATGTGTGTGTGTATGTATGTATATATGTATGTACGATTCCAATTACATGCCATTTTGAATAATTCAAATCTATGGGTAGTGTGAGGTGTTTGTCAGGACTGTAGGGGTAGGGATACTAGAATATGTGGAACATAGGAAAGTTTTAGAACAATATATTTAGTCTCTGTGTCACTGTAATATGGAATGTGTTCAGCATATATTTGTTGAAATCCATAGAACATACAGAATGAGTGCCAATTTAAATATGGGTTTATATTAATGTATTGACAATGATACATCATTTATAGCAGTTATACCACTCTAATGCAAGCTGGTAACAAGCTGAGGATGTGGTGACAGGAGGGAGGTGGAGATTGCCTGTATTTTTTTATGCAGGTTTTTGGTTTTTCTTTGTTTTTGTTTTCGTAAACCTAAAATTATTCTAAAAAATTAAAGAAAATCTCCTTTAAAAGTAGAAAATGAGGATTAGAAATGATGGTTGTCAAATGGCAAGGAAGAGACCTCTGAGAACCATGTTTCTTCAGTTCAGAAACACTAAATGGAATGCAAAAACTGAGAACCAGCCTTACAAGGACCATGAAGACCCACAGCCGAACATTGGATGGAGTTTGGGGACAGAGTAACTTATTTTTGAGGCTGTAGGGCTTGTAAAGTTACCATGTCTCTAAGGAACCTAGAAAGATACACGTGTTCATGGTGAGCTCTGTGCTTACTGAGGATCTGAGAAGACGAGGTTTTCACCTCTGACTAGTCTTTGACTTCAGAGCAAGCAGGAAAAGAAAGCTAAGGCAGAGTTTTGAATGGCATGCTAAATACTGAGTGGTCCTTTGACACAAAGTTTGCTTGCTGGCCTACAATATACTTCACCTCTTTGTTTTATTCCCTTTTCTGTTTATTTTGTTGTATTTCATTAGTTCTTTCTGTTTTCTTTTCATTTTTGTCTGTATAAGAACTATTCAGTGTCCATTTAAATGAATATAAAACATGCAAATAAACAAGAAACCACAACTTATCCACAGCAAAAAAAGAAAAAAAATTAGATTATTTCTCCCCAGTCTTCTCAGGAAAGCTAAAGAAAACCATGCAAAAACAACTAAGAAAACAAACCAAAAAAGAGACTCGATACAGAAAAATTACGAAGAGATATTGTGGCAATGCAATATAATGAAAATATCATACATATTCTGAGCCTGGAACTTTTGATGAACCTCATAGTCAGAGTTAATAATGCACTTCGATGCCATTTAAGACTTATGGCTGTTGTCTTTCTTTGCTCTCAGCCTGTTTGCTTAAACCTACATTTTAGAGAACGAAGTAACAACTGCCCCTTATATGCACAGGATTTCCCATGTAATCAACTTTATGACCTCAGCCAATGCATAGCTTTGGCTTTAAATTATGTACTTTTGCATGCTCCCGACTCAGGTAATCCATGTATCATTTATGTATCATTTGATGAAAAGAGAAGGCAGAAAACAAATGGAAAATCATTTTATAAACTGAATATCAACCATAAATGTTGAAAGTAACATGGCTATTGCTTGATAAAGAATGACGTTTGTAGTAGATGTTTTCTGAAATTGTTGAGGTCAGTTGGAGTCACTGAGTTAGTCCTTGTTAAACCATTGTAAAGATTGCTATAAAGAATCTTTCATTCTTCCCCATGTGATGCTTTCTGAAATGGCCATTAAGTACAGAGCAAAATAGACATAGATACTCTTAGAGACACATATAGACACAGGGACACACAAGATAGCATTCAAACAGATACAGATTCACACTCCTACAACCAACAGAAGGATGAAAGACATAGGGAAAGAGAAGTAAAGAATTCAAATCTCGGCATTATCTTGAATAAATGACACCAAGAGGGAATGCTTTGAATTCTTTCTTTAAGGAGACATCAAACATTTTGATGACTTCAAGTTTATTATTAATGTGTTCAAATTGATCAAAAGATACAAAATAAGAATATTGTGACCTTAAAGTATAATATCTAATATAAAAAAAGCTAGACAGGTTCAATATTAAGTCTTGAATAAAGATAATAAACACACGACAGACAGAAAATGAGCATAAAATAAATGACAACTGCTTTCAAAATAACCAAGACAGCTTCTATGACCGTTTCCAGTTGTCTAATATGATCTAGGTAATAGTGACTAGAAGGGTAATGTAAGCCCTATATGGCCAGTCAGCAAACTGGGATCCAAGACTATAATCTGTCTGACTGTCTGTCTGTCATCTTTTTATCCTTCAATCATCTATCTGTTTATCCCCCTCTCAAGAGTCTGTCTATGAATCCTTCATGTATGCAGAGGCTTAACGAAAACAGAATTGATCCTGAAGTATGATTCTCTTTCATCAGGATGTTAGAAGGACTCTGAGGCAAGGAGCAGAGGTGATACTTCCTAGCTCTTCTGAAGTCAACAGGCGTCATCATAGCTGATCCAGGTCTCAACTTTACTATGGTAAATTTCACACAGTTGCATTTCTAATATAGGCAGCTTGGGTTTGAATATTGGGTGAGATAATGTTCTAAGGTCTCCTTAGCTTTCTCAAAGGGGCTCTTGTATATTCAGGGTTGACTCTCAAAAGTCATCATGTTTTGCACAGATTGCCCCCTTATCCCATGGATATTGCCTTAATTTCTAAACAGGGATCATTGTAGAAAAATAGTTGTCTTTACAACAAAAGTGGAGTGAGTTTGAGCCCAGAGAGTCAGTCCCTAGGTACCACAAGCTCCTTATTGCTCCAGAAGGTAACAAAATTTTACTTGTTTTCTGGGCATAAAAATTTGACAATGCGTTAATCTATAATTTTTATTTTGAAGTTGACAAATTAGTTTGTATAGCTTCCCAGTAAGTTGAAAGAATACTAATTCCATTTCTTAAAAAAAAAAAGTCTAACATAAAACCAGGAGATACATTTTGAGTAGTATTAGAAAATACCAAACAATTCAAGGCAATGCTGCATCTGTCTTGGCAAGAATGACGTTCTTAAAATGTGCATTATCAAATTTTAAGGCAGACTGAAATTAGTTATTCGAGGCACAAGAACTTTAAATGATCAAAGGTTTATTGATTTTCTCACAAAACAGGAAAAGCTGACTATTTCACATGCTGTCTAATGATTGCTTTTGCTCAAAAGCTTATAGGGTTCATAGCTCAAGATGCAAACCTTAGATTTATCATTATCCACTTCATAGATACAAATGCCCAAAGTTAAAAAGTAACTAGACCCAGCTGTAGATCTTGTTTTGGGGAAATGAGTATCAGAGTTAGGCCAGTGATTACTTAGCTAGCTAAACTTCTCTGAAGTTTAGGTTGTAGTTTGTGGTTGATATTAATTCATAGTTGGAGTAGTAAGGTTTAACTGCAGTGCTTAAGGTATAACATTGGATCCCTCCTTTGAAATAAAAACAAAAGTGCAACAATACAAAGAAATGTACTTTAAGGAACTGCCTTTTTCTTTGTGTGTGACTAGGCAGTTTGACTTAAGTTTTCATGTTCTTTCTTTAGGAAGTTAGAATGTTCTGGAATGCAGCTCTTTCATCAACCTAGTATAGAAAACTTGCGTAGATGGTTTGAGTCCCTGTTTGCTCTGAGGGACAGATCAATGTTTTTGCTTGGAAATCATTAACCTAGTGGGTTGCTTGTTCCTCAGCAGAAGCTAATACTAGGGACTGTCAGAAAACTAAAACTTAAACCTCTTGTGGTTTCTTCTCAGTAAGCACTGTTGGTAAAAAATAGCATATGAAGTAAAGACTTAGCCAAGATTCTGACGTCCTTGACAACAAAGTTTGGAGCTCTCTATCCTTTTTGATATCATGTGTATTTAGCACAGAGTAAGACACAATAAGTAGTTTCTGGGAATGAAAGCACTGATGTGATTTTGGTCTCTACATTTACCAAAAGCAGCTTATTAAACCCCAACTAGTTCTTGTCATCCCCTCAAGCTGAGGTCTCACCTAATAGTCTATAAAACCTTCCACTTTGTAAAACAGATAGAGGGAAAACATGCTACAAGAAATAATGATGTTATTACAAATATTAATAGACTCAGTTCTTGCTATTTCATGGGTCAAATAATAGAATCTTCTCTTTTTTAATTTAAATTACAAATAAACAAGTCAAGCACTTCTTTTTCTTTCTTCAATAGAAGATAATTTCCAGGTTGGCTGTTATCATGAATTTAAATTTAGAATTGGAGCCCCAGCGTTTTGATCAGACAATTGGATTCTTAGCTCCACTGTGTCACTTCATGTATTTCATTTCAATGATAAATTGAATGGAGTCTTCGCATAGTTTGATGTATTGCCCTCAGAATAAATTTCTACAGATTGACTAAGGAGCAAGGTTCAGCCATGTCAGGCTCACACAGGCTGCCAGCATCTGGGGCCCTTAACAGATAACACCAGAAAGATTTTATTTTTGTTCTTTCTTTTGACTTCACTCTAAATAGTAGATGATCTTTAGGGAATACTTTTATTATTTCCACTTTTTTCCCCTCAAGAAAAGTGCAAAAGGATTAATATGAAAATTGCCTGTACAGTAATCTGAGGTTCAGAGAGTTGTTATATATGACTCTCCTCTGAGCCAAGCAGCCTCCATCTGCATAAAGTTCAGCTGAGTCCACTTGGCAGAGGGACTGGAGGGTGATGATTTATTTTATAAAGCTTTTAATTGGGTATATGTCTTTGTGTGTCTTTGTATAGGTATGCTGACATCAGGACAGGTATGCATGGAGGGTATCAGATCTTCTGGAGCTAGAGTTCACAAGCAATTGTGAGCTGCCTGAGGTGCTTCTCAAGAGTAGCAAGTGTTCTTAACTGCTAGACCATCTTTGTATCCCCTACTCTCCTTTTCTATTATTTATCATCTATCATCTATCTATCTATCTATCTATCTGTCTGTCTGTCTGTCTGTCTGTCTGTCTATCATCTGGCTATCATCTATCTATCTATCTATCTATCTATCTATCTATCTATCTATCTATCCATCCATCTAGTCCATCACTGCCCATTAGCACATACTGCCTTGTTTCTGAGCAGAACTTGAGAACAGAGTATGATACTTGTAGCCAGATCACCATCACCATGTAGCGTAGAGAAGTATCACAATGGTCACCACTTACAACAGTGTCACTGTGAGCCAGGTAAAGTTTAAGAGCTTTATGTGATTGCTGATTTAATCCTTGTCACTGTCCAAGAGGTTGATTTTATGTCAACAGAATAGAGCTCTGTCTTCCCCTTCTTCTGGCTTTGTTCACTTGGTTTTTATGTTTCTTGTTGCCCTCTTTAGAGTGACAGAAGTGTGGCAGTGTCATATGGAGCTTAATGGAGCCTGGGGTGGGGTGGGGGTAGTGTCAACACAATAGTGGTGATTTGTGTCAGTATTATGAAAACATTTGATATTTTCTTTCTTATCTAATTTGCTTTATTTTTTAGTTTTAAGGTTTAAGGGCTCAGTGATTATCGTGATTACTGAGTTTTTGCCTAAGCTTTCCGTTTCAGTCCTGAGCAGTTGATTTCTCTCACCCTAAGTTCACACCTAGAGGACAACTTTTTCAAGTCACACAGGGATCTCCCTCATCAGGTTAGGTTATGATTGGACTGAAAAAAAAATCCATATCCATCGCTGAATCAATCAAAAGAGCTTCAAAGAAATATAAGTGCTTTGAATAGACTCTGAGGCTGAGGGTAGGGATCACCCCTTTTGTTAACTTCTGAGGAAACTGTGGGGATGGATTATGGTTTCCTAGAAACAGGACAGGAAGTGGGGACTCTTTTCACTTGATTGAGTTGGAGAAAGAAGGTTATTCTCGGATGAAGGGGATGAAGCAGTGGAGAAATTCTAAGCTAGAATGCAGTTTCATGTAAAGACCAGCTTCAGTGTGATTCAAGTTCAGTGAGATAAGGTGTCTAGTCCACTTATGCATCCCTTGTGCTGGGTATCATTTGGTGGGCTCTGCTGGTAATGGAGGGACAGATCTGCTTAGATGAGAACATTTACCGAGAATGGGACATCTGTGTGAATTATGTAAACAAATACAGTAGTCCTGGATGGCTGTATCGACCAACAGGGGTTATGGGTAGATTAATCCAAGAGGTTACCCTCTGAAGCACAATGATCAGAAAAAGATGTTCTTCATTTAACAGGTCTCTTCTGTACTTCTTAGCAGAGAAAAGTTAATTATATGCTCATTACTAGATATGTTCAGATAGAAAAGCTAACATACATGTATATTCATGTGTTTTAAACTGAATAATAGCCAGCAGAAGGAGTATCCTGACTAGTCTTCTTCCTGCCTGGCTTGTAAATGAAAGCTTTTAATACCACTGAGGGCATTACTGCTAACCTGAGCTCACCTCTTTGCTTTCAGGCAACCCATCTGAGTCACAGAACATTGTCACATCCTGCTGATGATGCAGGCACAAACCCAGAAGTGTTCAACCAGAGAAAAATATGACGAGAGAATGGCTTTATTCTTTGAAAATTCCATTAGAGGAGGTGTCATGGCATTAGAGCTGTAGTGTACTGAGAAACTCCTCTGGTGGGGTGAGCTGTAGTTGGGGTGAGGAAAGAAATGATACCTGCTGACAGCATGTGCCAGGCCAGAGAGTCTGTATCAATGCTCTTCTGTCAGCCAGGAGGGGGGTGGGGTGTCACCTTTTCATTATCTGTAATTGAATGCCAACAGAGACAGTAATTACAAATACCAGACAGGCCTCACCGGCTCATCCGTCTTTGTTTATCATCAGACGAGGAGTATTGATCATGATGAGCACCTACCTCCCTTTTTCTTGGATAGGGATGGAGAAATTGGATTAACAAGGCTTGATGTGGGCAATGTAACATATGCCTGTAGGGGAAGTGGTTTAAAAATGATGCACACTTGCCTTCCTGGGCTTTTCAGGCTGCCGAAGCTTTTGGGTACTTTCTTTTCTGGATTACCTCTTTTTTTTTTGACTTTTGTTTGTTTGTTTTATAGAACTCATGGAGCCTTAAGGATACAAGGTACACCAAGTATTTCTCTCCAACCCACCTTTCCTCAGATGCTTTCAAATAATGGTCCTTCTGGGATCAACCCTTGATTATGGACTGTGCTAACTAAAAAAGAAGAGCCAAACATTGAACTGGGATTTTGCTGCCTGGACTGTGTAATAACAACCAAAGGGATAGTGAAGAAAGACACTTTCCTGTAAAAGTCCAGCTAATTAGTGAGAAAGAAAGTTGTTCTCAGACACAGTTGTGCAACAACATCATTGACTAGGGGTGAAAACTTTACTGGCAACACATATGGGACCTGTTCTGGAGGTTCTGATTTAGTAGAATGATTTCCAGAGAACAAGAGAATGACCTCCATCCTTGCTTGAGGACACTTTCTCTGTTGCACGTTCACAAAGAATTAGGCAAAGGACTTGGGGAAGGGCAAATCTTTTTAACGAAGTAGAAGCAGCATAGAGGGTCAAGGTGAGTACAGCAGTAGAGGACAATGAACCAGTCAACTGCAGAGCTGATCCATTGGGCCTCACACTGACACAGGTTTGAATAGCATGTCCTGCCTCAAGTGACAGGATCCTCGGTTTGAACACTGCTTTTTCCACCTTCTTGGACCATCTCAGGAAAAAATAATTAAAACCACATCTAATTTATGGTGTTTTAAAAATGTTTTAAAACTTTAAAAATATCTCTTATTTCTTTTTATCTTATTTGTAGGGCAATTTTGCTTGACTATATGTATATGGACAATGTATGTTCAATGCCCATGGAGGCCAGAGATGGCATAGTATCTCCTGGAACTAGAGTTATGGATGGCTGTGAACTATGTGTGGGTGCTAAGAACCACACCCAGGATCTCTATGAGAGCAACAAACACTCTTAACTGCTGAACATCTCTGAAGCTCCAATATTGTTTTTAAATACAATTATTCTGTATTAATTAATAATTTCATTCATGCTTATAATGTAATTGATCACATTCCCCCACTTATTCCCTTAACTACTTTCAGACACAAATCTATTCTTACTTTTCCTCCCAATTTCGTCTCATCTTTCTCAAACCTCCCTTTAATAACCCATGGAGTCCAATTTATGCTAGTCATAGATAAACACACAGGTTTGAGGCCATTCACTGGAGCATGGTGGTCAACCTACCAGGGACTTAACGAAAATTGATTCTTCACCAGAACCCATCAGCATTGATGGATCCTTAGCTAGGAGTCGGTCAGGGCTCAAATCAGTAAAGGGATGTCCTGTGTTGGCCTCAAACTCAAGATAGGTATCGGAAATATAGGAGAGGACTAATCAAATTCATTTTACGGCATTACGTTGTAGCTTTCATGAGTTATGGGCCAGGAAGGAGAAGTTGTTTTGTTTGTTTGTTTTTGTTTTGTTTTTGCTGTAGCCAGTTTATTCTTGGCCTGTGGTCTGGGTAAAGCCTCAAAGCTGCTCTTTTGGTTCATTTGTCACTAAACAATGAGAAACAGTTTGAGGATGGTTTGATGAAATGTTAGTGTTTGAACATTTTAAATAAGTCTTTCAGAATACCCCCTTTTCCTTATCGATGTATGCCTCCATACCACAGCAGCCCCAGGTACCAGCTAGAGAGCACACACTGTAAAACCAAGTCCCTGGGTAGCACTGACATAGCTGATTAAGGGACCAGCACACATGGAGAACAATTGGCTTATAGCTCTCTGATGAGGAAACATTAATGAACTAGATCTACGTGGCAATCACTGGTGATTGCTTGTGTCTAAGAAAAGAGGTAGCTACACAGCATGTGACACCCGCTGGACAGCAGGCCACCTGTAGCAAATTTGGGTGAAAAGATTGTTCAGGATTCAGTTAAACCATATGGGGCTGTCAGTTTATAGAAAACACAAAGGGCAAAGAAGTCAGTCAGACAGCATCCTTGTGGGGACCACACAGCAGAAGACTTACTGCGGTATAATCCTCACAGTAGAGGAGTCCATTGTTAGAAAGAAGAAGGGGAGATGAATTCTCTAAGCATCCATTGTTAGAAAGAAAGGGACATGGATTCTCTAAGCATTATGTTTGTTGACAACATGGAACCGGTAGGTCAATAGCTGCGGTTATTTATGTGTTTGACTTGTTTGTCTCTGTCCTATTAGACTGTTAACTCCATAGAGCCCTTGTCTTTCTTCAGAACTGTCACCTCTCTGGGGCTTAGAAAATTTCTGTGTACACAACAGAAAACTTTACACAATGGGTATCTCCTGAGTTAATGACAAGTAATACCCTAGCTCAGTGGCTTTGAACATTCTTAATACTGTGACCCATAGCTCCTCCCATTGTGGTGACCTCCGACCATAAGATTATGTTTGTTGCTACTTCATAAATATAATTTTGTTACAGTTATGAATCACCATGTAAATATCTGTGTTTTCAGATGGTTTTAGGTGACCCCTGTGAAAGGGTAGTTTGAGCCTCAAGGTGTTGTGGCACACAGGTTGAGAGCTACGGCTTTATTAGAACAGCCTAATAATTGCAAATATTTCCATATACTTATATTTTATTGTTTCATAGGTCCCTGAAAGATCAGTGGTTTTCTTTTTACTTAAAAATTTAAAAGTTAGTATGCACATTATTCTACATTTTCATCATAGTATTTTCAAAGAAATGTTTGGATAAGTTTCTTCCTCCTTTCCCTCTTCCATCCCTGAACCTCCTCTTTGTACCCTATCCACCCTTCCACATAGTCTCCTTCACTCTTCATCACATGTATCATCTTCTCCCCTCTTCTTTCTCATTTCTTCTGTTTCCCATTTCTGGTTTCTTATTATAAGCCTATATATAAATATGAGAGAGAGAATACTGTGTATGAATCTAGAACATTTTGCTTAATACACTTTCCAATGTTACACATTTTCCTGTAACTTTTGTTTTCCTATATAGCCTATTAAAATTTTATTATATGTACTCACAGATAGGTAGAAGTAGATATAGATAGATAGATGGATGAGAAAATTTTCTCATCAATTCATCTACACCTAGTATGGTAGTTTGAATAAGAATGACTTCCATAGTGTCATGTATTTGAATGCCTAGTCACTAGGGATTGAAAGGATTATAAAAATTAGGAGGTATGGCCTTGTTAGAAGAAGCATGTATCTTGGGTAGGCTTTGAGGTTTCAAAATATCCCAGATCCTGTGGGTATCTATTTCTGTCTATGTTTCTCAGCTACTTCTCTAGCATCTTCTCACATGAGACATCTTTCCTGCCATGATGATAATAGACTAAACCTCTGAAACTGTAAGCAAGCTCCCAATAAATGGTTTCTTTAATAAGAGTTGTCTTGGTCATGGTGTCTTTTCATAGCAATATATCAGTGATTAGCACATCTTGACTGGCTGTTTGACATTTTTAGTTATAACATAATATTTGATCTTTATTGTGAGGCAGGTTGAATGATTTCTCTGAGATCTCACTCAGTCTTGTGGCAAGCCAGCGTAAGCAGGACCATATTATCTTTCTCTGATTCCAAGACTGAAGATCTCTTCTGTTTCAACTGTTTTGCAGAGGTGTCTGAACCCCTAAAAGTAAATGTTTAATCTGTTTAACACACAGTAGTGACTTTGTCAATAAAGGGGGCACATCATTCCTTTCTTCTCTTCTTGAAGACCAACTCTGGTACTCTCTATATAGGTGAATGAAGTTTGGATGTGAAAAATGAGAAGTTTTGGATTGGGTTTGTCTGCTCGTCCAGAAGTACTGTTTTAGCTGTTTATGTTGCACTGGAATTGACAACTTGCTTCCATCAGTATTCCAACATACTCAGGATTTCACATCCTCCAGCATTACCCTCACCTATCTCTGTCATTTCTGTCATCTCCATCTTTGTTATAACATCTTCATCAGTGTCATTCCCATCTCTGTCAATTGTTATCTTCATCGCCCTATCACCTGCATCTCCATTATTTCCATGTCATTAATTTTACTGTAATCTCTGTCTCTCTCCATTATATGACCCTCTTAGTCTCTCTCATCACTATCTATCTCCATTCTAATAATCTCTACTCTGTTATCTCTGTCATCTAGACTCTATCATTTTTATCATCTCCATCATGTCTTCTTGATCTCTGTTATCTTTGTTATCACTATCTCTGTTATCTCCCCATCTCCTCTTTATCTAACATTTCTGTCACCTTCATCTTTTTATCATCTTTGTCATCTGCAGCTCTATCTTCACACTTTCACTGATCTCCATCTATATCTCAATTTCTCTATCAATTCTTAATCTCAGGCTCCTCGTCAGATTATATCACATCATTTTCTAGCCCTCTTTATAGGAAAACAATAATTTCCCAGAAGCGTCTATTTATATTCTATTACCTCCTATCTACTCTACTATCGACTCTAATTTCATTTCCATATTCCGTGGGTTTCTGGAGAAAGTCTATGAGTAGACTGAGTCTCCTGTTTCTGAAACATACTTTACTCTAAAAGGTTTTAAATAATAGAAAAATACAAATAGTAGTGGGATATACAAAGTAGAATAGTGAGTGTTCCACCTCTCCTTCAAGACTTAAAGACTTAACCCCTAGCTATTGTCAGCCCTGCTGGCCAACTACCATTAATTGTTAGCCCTCTCCAGGAATTGACTTTGTTTAGAGCTGGCTCTCTCACTATCACATCTGCTTCCCATATCACACCCTTTGTACTCATTGGTCTAAAGTTACAACCCTGAAGAACAACCCTTGTGCATTCCTGGAAGCAATGTTTGAGACTCTGGATGACACTGCAGCAGCATGGCTATTACTTGTGCCCAGTTGTTTCCTTCATTTTCATTTCTTAGGCAAAGGACTTAGTACTCTTCTGACAGGTTAAGCTTCATGTTGGCTTTGGAGAGATCCTCTAATCAAAGAACTTATTGTTTAGTTACAGAAAGGTATGTGTGGGTATCTAAGAATGTTACGGATGCTAGTGGATGTACAAATCACCGAGGGTGTTATGAACTCAACTGCCAAATTGCAATGGGAATAGCAGCTCCAGCTAGGAAATAAGCAAAGCACAAAACACAGGCAATAGCTATTCTGCTCTTTTCATCCCTTCTCTAGAGGAGGAAACCTAAGCCCTGTCCAAGATCGGAATAGAGATAAGAAATAAGGAACACTTTACCTCAACTGGATAGGAACAATGCTCCAAGGTCCTCTTATTCATTTTCTCATTTTTTCCCACATCTTTCTCTTTTCTTTTTTTATCACCATCCTCCTGTCCTTTACACTCTCATAATGATTGGATCTCATATCAAATAACGGATAGGCTCTCAACAACTCCCGGGGAGACATTACCTATTCTATCACAGAGTTAAAGGGCGAATCTTAAGTTGTGGGTTTTAGGAAATCAATAGCCAAGTTGCTTCCAGACTTGCTGAAGCAGGTTTTACATTTATAATGTGAAAAACAGCAGGTTCAAAGAAAGAAAACAGTTCATCTAAGTGTAGCTGGATTCCACCGTTAAACCTTTAATTAACCTGATGGCTTTGAGCAAAGGAAATCAATGGAGGCTTCTTACTTGTAGGAGAGAATAAATTAATATTTTATACATAAATGTTTGTCCTTTAAAAAATTAGTGTGGACTTTCTTTTGTGAGTTCTCATGGCTAATTTTCTTCAAAAAGTGTAAAATTGCATGCTTTTTAAGGCAAAAAATTGAAAATGTGGTAACTGTTATGTGGAAAATTTCAAAAGAACTCAGAGCAAATATGTATGTATGAGTGTGTATTTCTGACCATACATATATACATACATAGGCAGATATATACATATACATATACATATACATATACATATACATATACATATACATATACATATACATATACATATACATATACATATACATATACATATACATATATATATCCATCACCCATAAAAATCTATCTATCTATCTATCTATCTATCTATCTATCTATCTATCTATC
>NW_021620588.1:2450104-2469201 GCF_004785775.1 Grammomys surdaster
ATCTATCTATCTATCTATCTATCTATCTATCTATCTATCTATCTATCTATCTATCTCTTCATCATTATCATCATCATCTATTTTATTATTTCACAAGAAAATATTCAATGATTTATTTAAGAGCTTGCATCCATGTGGACTGAAGTGAAGAATGTGATAGTCTTTTTACCTGGATATAATTAGGTTCAAATTCATTCTTTTGAAAGTTGAGGATTTTCTTCTGAATAGTTTATTTCATTGGGTGTTGAATATACAATGAAACAGTATGTGAGGTATTCTGGAAGAAGACAAAGGAAATGTTTTCTTCTGTTTCTAGCTTGTTTAACTTATACTTATTTGATGCTCAGTTTGTTGTGAATACCATAGCATATTCAGCATCCATGGGGACAAACAAGTCTTTTATATTGTACAAGTTGTAAGTAAGCAGTATGGAGACGAGCTTACTGATGCTGCAGCCACCTTCCCTCTATTCTTACTAGTAGAGAATGGATAAGGGCTTTCTATGTTTTGTTTTGCTTTGCTTTTTTATCGAATATTTTATTTATTTACATTTCAGATGCCATCCCCTTTCCCCATTTCCCCTCACCAGAAAGCCCTTATCTCACCCCCTCCTCCATTTTGCTTTTATACCATTTTAATTAAATGCAAGTAATAAGGTCAGTTCTAGGTTGAGGAACTAGCAATACAATAGATGCAAATAGTCAAGGAACAAGACAGTATATGCAGATTAAGAATTGATAGAGAAACTGAGATATAGATGGAGATCAGTGAAAGTGTAAAGATAGAGCTGCAGATGATAAAGATGATAGAAAGATAAAGGTGACAGATGTGTTAGAGATGAAGGTGACAGAAATGTTAGAGATAAAGAGGAGATGGCAGAGATAACAGAGATGGTGATAACAAAGATAACAGAGATCAGGTTGACATGATGGAGATGATAAAAATGATAGAGTCTAGATGACAGAGATAACAGAGTAGAGATTATTAGAATGGAGATCTATAGTGATGAGAAAGACTGAGATAGCCAATATAATGGGGAGAGTAGAAGACAGTATATGCAGTTTTCTTTTGTACTTTTCTTAGGCCCGCTTTATGACTGTAGCAGTTAGTGTGAAGAAAGAATTTCTGACTAGCATTGAATAGTGTGGGGTTAGGCTTTAGAAACTAGTAATCATTCTGTCTTGACTGTGTATGCATTTGGAGAATTTAATGTTTACAGCATCATTAAAGGCTTTGTGATTCAGTGCTAAGACTGTGTTCTGGGTGTAATTCCCAGGGTTCTGAAGACCTTACAAACAAAGTATTTTGAAGATCCAAAGAGAAGAGCCAATCATTTAGCAGGGTTTTATTTCTGATATGAATCTTTTAGAGATGCTGTGACAAAAGCCAATAATCTATGAGCTCATAAACATGAAAAAATATTCTTATTGGTTTCAGAGGTTTGGGGTTCAGAATCAAGGTGTTGAGGGATCTGGGGCCTGGTGAGGGACTCCTCCCTGCTCATAGCTGATGACTTTTTGTGTCTTCACATGATGTAAGGGATGAAAAGATTCTTTCCTAGCTATGCTGTCATAACCTAATCACTTTTCAGAGACTTTATATATATCAATACCATCATCATTTATATATCATCTATGGGATGAGGTAAGATTTTGACACATAAATTTGGGAATGGTACAACCATTCAGACTACAACATTCTTCAATAGTTAGAAATAAATAAGGACATTTCAATGTTAATGATTTTTGTTTCAAAATCAAATGAAGCAGGAGAATATATGGCCCAGTTGATTAGAATTCTACCATTGTGTTTTTGAGACAGGGTCTCATGTGGTCTCATGATGACCTTGAACATCTCATACTTGTGCTTTTGCCTCCCACATCTGGGTTTACAGGCATGTGCTACCATGCCTGATTTACATAGTGCTGAGGATCAGATCCAAAGCTGTATGAATACTAGTCAAGCACTCTGAACTCAGTGACATCCTTGCTCTTGAGTTGCATAATTGGATGTGATTTAAATGGTAGAGTATAAAAAGGATGTCCCTTTGGCCTGAGGGCATTATAGCATGACTCTGTCAACATCATGACCATAAATGGAGAAATGGAGTATGAAATGTTAGTCCTCCCAACTGGGAACAAGAATGTTTCAGGTATTTGTAGAACTCAGAATTGATATGGTGAGTGAAAAATCAGCAGGAAGCAGCTCTAAAATGTGTCTCATTGAGAAATCTGTTACTTTGGTTATCCAATATTTCCTTTAGCTTCATGACACTCTGAGTTAACTCTCATAGGTTGTGCCTCTAGAAAAGTTGAAGAGATGAAGCATATTCACTTTGAAGTATTTTCCAACTGGTTCCTAAAATCTCATTGGTTTCCTTATATTTTTGTCCATGTAAGTTTATAGAGCAGACTGTGTGACCAGAAGACATAGCTACCAAGCAAAGAGAACTAACAGACATAATTCCTAAAAAACTATAGATTTCAGTAACTTTGTTTTTCTGGGTTATCTTTGGTGAATCATTGATTTGAATTTCAACTTCATTAATAAGTATATTAATATATTATATTATATATTGTAATATATACTATTATATATAATTATATATTTATATTATATATATTAATTATGTTATATATGTCATTGAGTTGGTAAAGCGCTTGACTAGAACTCTCTAGGTATCTGCATGTACACCAAACATACACATAAACTCTAAAAAATGTACATTGGAGACAAGTAGCAACATTCATTTCAGAAAAGCTCTCCCACCCCAGAGTCTAATTATTTGTTTATGTATTTGTTCAAGTAGCACTAATTTGGTGACCATATACCAGGTCTTATAGTTAGCCATGGCTTCTGCCTCCAATTAAATGCTTGCAGTAGACAACTGCCTGAGTGATAGCCACTGATAGGTTATGTATAACCTAAATGTAACTCTTACAATGATAGCATAAGGAAGGTACCTTTGACCTGCTCTACAGTTACTTAAGCATGTTAGTATAGAATGTTTACCTCCAAAGTCATATATGGTGACACATAACCTTAGTATTAGGTTGTCCTTTAGGCGAGAAGTCAAGGTAGGGTCCTAGTGGATGGGACGACTGCCTTTCTCAAAGAGACTTTATGGAGATCTTTCATCTTTTAGTCCTCAGAATTATGAGAAATCAATTTTCAATATTTAGGAGAGACTCAGCATATGGGACTGTTTTTATACAAGTTAGTTATGACTAAGACAGCTTCTAAGAGAGATCTAAAGCTGGTGTGGTGTTGCGTACCTGAAATCCCTCCACTAAGTGAGGTAAAGCATGAGAGTTTTGAGGGCAAGGCCATCCTGGGATACATAATAAGACACTGTCTCAGTAAATGTATAGAGTAGAATTAATATACATGTTGAAGAAAAAATATTGAATAGAATTAATGTAGGGAAAGGAGAATGGAGATGGAGAGACATAGACCAAGTGTATGGAGTAGAGAGAACAATATTTAGAATGCTTCCTGCTAGTGTGTTCTGACAGAACTACGCTTCTTTACAGACCTTCTGGGGGAACTTTTCTGAAATAAGTGTTGCGACTTATCTCTAATGTAATTTTTTTGAAGAGGAAGGGGGAGAGGGAAGAAAAGAGAGAGAGGGAGGGAGAGAGGGAAGAAAGGAGTGAGAGGGAGTGAGGGAGTGAGGGAAGGGGAGAGAGAGAGAGAGAGAGGAAGGGAGGGAGGGAGGGAGGGAGGGAGGGAGAGAGAAAAGAGGGCGTTTGTGTGTATGTGTTTGTGCACATGTCGATACCTAGAGAATCCCAAAGGAGGGCACCAGTTCCTCCTGGAGCTAGACTTACCGGTGGTTATGAGACATCCAGCATGTGGACCAAATTCAGGTCTTCTGTGATAGTAAGCAAGTGTTCTTAACCATTGGGCCATCTATCCAGGACCTACAATCTAACTTTCCCTTCCTCTCCTAATTTGCCATTCTATTGATTTCACAAAACACTTGCTGAAACTGACTTGGGGAGGAAATGATATATTTAACTGAAGGTTAATGTCCGCTATCTAAGGAAACCTTGGAAGGAGCTCAAGGTAGGAATATGGAGGCAGATACTAAAGCAGGGACCATGGAGGAATGCTAATTATTGACTTAATTCTCCTGGATTACTCAGCCTGTTTGCATATACAGCCCGGATCACCTACCAAGGAGTGGCACCATGTACAGTGGACTGGACTCTCCTACATTATTAAACAAGAAGATGCCCCACAGACACACCCACAAGCCAGTCCAGTAGAGGCTATTTCTCAACTGAAGTTCTATCTTCCCAGGTGATTTTATAGCTTATGCCAAGTTGACAAAAATGAACCTGCTCTTCTACTTTATTAATAGAATCCTGGCTTAAATAATTTTTTATTAAAATAAGTTTTCTTCAACCCTGCATTTTTAGTTGAGCACATGGTCATCCATAATAAAACACTATTTCTCACACACTCAGCCAGAAGTTATCATGTAGTTGTGTTTTAGCCAACTAACTATATAGCAGATATACTGAGTTCTAGAACAATCTGTATACAAAGTCATCTTCTTACTTTTCCTCTCTGCTGACTGGAGCTGGAGGAACTGTCTTGAGTTATGAACTATGTATCATTCATCAAGGACTACTAAGCAATAAAATGAAGGAAATCTGATCTCAAGATTGTAAGAATAGAACAGCTAAACCAGTCTTAGACCTCTGACCTCTTCAGGTGAGATCAACACATCCATACATTTCTAAATATTGAGTAGAGAGGGTGATATTAAGCTCTTTTCCCTGTTCCGCTTAGAAAATACTGCCTCTCCTGTTTATTTTCTCTTTGGTTTATAACCTGCTATTACTTTATTTTGTTCCTCTATTTGAGCCTTTGATAGTTCCATTTTATTCCTGGGTCTCTTTGATTTTTCCAACTTCAGTGCAAATTTTAAGATATGTTTGTGCTAAAAGATGTTGCCCCTGGCTTGATTTATTTCATGCCCTTGATCTGGAAGTATTCATTTCTCTAGTGAGTCCTGGTTTGCTTTTATTGGACAATACATGAAGAAGCAAGGGACTGGGTATGGAGTGTACCCCTTAATGTTATGTGTTGCTGTATCTGTGCTTCAGAGGTGATAGTTCAAGAAAGTGTATACATGCTAAAGTATATATTTGCATATATCTAGAAATATTTTGCATGTAAACACACACATGTGCATAATTAAAGCTAAGGATTAATTATTACTGATCAAACTATAATGCATTTCCACTTATTATTATTCTAGCTTCTTTTACCTATTTCAAAATTTCTATTTATTTAATGAGAAATACAACCGTTGTCGATTATTCATTTTCTTACTTGTTTAACATCAGCATATATATGCTCTCCTGTACTCATGGGAAATGATTTGATCAACTGGAAAACCCAGGACTTTGGACAGTTTATTTTGTGTGGAATCTACTTATTCCACTCATTCAAAGCTCCTCATCCTTTCTCACTGTCCACTTCCAGGGAATTTGTTTCATTTGTATGTAATAAAATGAGGCTGTCAGCTTTTACACTCATCTTTATTTTATCTCAGAATCTTCAACCCTGTAGGCAATTTTCCACATACAGTATGAGAACTATAATAAATAAAATTGTATTGGGTTAGAGATTTTTAAAATTAATTTTGTTTGTCTTTCCTTATGAAAAAATAAGTATGAAATGAGAGATGTTAGTGCATTTCTCTCTAGTAGCCTTTTTACTGTCTATGTGTATGTCATAGTACTGTGTTGAGAAGCTCAAATAATGAGCAATGGCATTTCAAATGTACAAATGTTAAAAATGATCTGATTTTGACCCACAGGACACACATGGCAAAAGCATAAAACCGACTCCTACAGATTGTCCTCTGGCTTCCACATGTGTGTGCCTGCCTGCATACATTCACACTAAATAAATAAATTTCAGTTGGTAATTAATCGTCCCATTTTTTACAGATTCTTTTGCCACCTGTATTCCATATTTGGAGAGGTGTGTATTAATAACTTTCAAAGTTACTAGCATTTCCAACTCCATCACTTTGCATGTTGTTGTGATCTTTGTGTGATTATACCATTGTTAAGCCATAGATATTTTAGACACCTTCAAGAAAGCTGAGCTTATCTGGAATTTGTGCCAAGAAGAGACATTTTGGAGTTTGATGGTCTGAAAAAAGCATATGGCTAAGTTAGTTTTGGGATCCAGAGAGAGAGAGAAAATTTGGCAGACACTTAGATCTCTTGTTGGTCTCTTCTCTTACTCTCCACTTTTATTCTATCTCATGATGTTTGTGTTCCTATTTAGGAAATCACCGTCTTCAGATTCTAATGTCCAGGAATTCCATACTGGGATTTTATTATCTCAAGTGAAGGCCTAAACATCTCTAATATTTGAGTCCTCACTCAGGAGCTCTCCAGAACTCAGATAATTAGTTTGAATAGCCCAACGGCTGACTGTTCTTTCATATTTCTATACTTGAGTGGTTTTTTTTCTCTTACTCAGTTCTTACTTGATGGATTGACTTGCTTCAACACTGGCAGGACTACTCAGACTCCTTGGCAAGGATGAATCTATGGCTCTGTCTAGCACATAGTTTGGGTAGCAAAGCAGACTTGGCATGCCATTCCACTGAGACTTGTAAACAATAATTAAATGGACTGATGCCTCCTAATTCTGCTGTTTCACTTCCTTCTTTCAAAACTACATGAAAGAGTTTTATCTCTGGATAATGAATGACAAGAATCACAGCTCTCTGCATTTAAACCAAATGAGCTCAATGAGGGTGTACAGTTCCTGCAATTATCATTATACTGTTTTGCATATATTCACAATAGAAGAAGAAAACAAGGAGGCTTGGGATTCTTGTGTATGCTGAAAGCAGGGTGCTCAGAAAGAGATGTTTGGAGACCTCTGGATATCAGGCTCTCTGAAGCCCAGTACAAGTTTACAAGGCCTTTGGCTGGTTCTAAAACTGTTCCCTTCCCCCAATAGTGAAGTGCTCATGTGTTGAGGCATTACCCTGTCTGTCATAAGAGGCAGGAGATAGCTGGTTTGCTTGTAGATGTAAGGTGTGCAACAAGTGATATGTTCAAAGGCAAAGTAGGGAGCTGGTAATGAGGCACTTCTGAGACTGACTGACTCTACTGAGCCACTAGGGGATGCCTGTGTGCAATTTGAACAAAGTCTGGAAGCTTAGTTTGAAAATCTGATTTTTGTACATTGAAGTTTCCTTTCCAATTGGAATGATTTCAAGGATATGTTCCCTCAAGAAGATAGTGGCTCTAAGAACAAAAAATAATGACGTGCATGGTTATAAATGGTTTTAGTAGCAGTATTTAAGGGCCACACACTGAATATCTATCTTTGTTATTATCACACCTCATATTCAATTGGATTTGTGGTAATTCAGAAATGTTATAAGTCTGGGGAGAAAATTCAGTTCTGTTCTGTTATGGATGGTTTTATATTTGTTTTGATTGTCGTAGAAATATGGGAGTCTCTTTTAATAATTCATGGCCTGGATAGCACATTTACCTGCCCATGTGCTGCTGTTTCTTGCCAAAGGTGCAGGAAGCAGGAATGATGTAAAATCACAGAATGACTGGGCTAGAAAAGCCTTGGGGAGTAATGGATTCTTTTGTTCTCATGAGGAAACAAAAGGGAAACAGAGTGATTTGTACTGTCATTTGTGATTTGTACTGTCATTTGTGATTTGTACTGTCATTTAATACTTATGGTGATTTGGGCTTGCCAGTACTGAGAAGCTGAAGTCTGCTATTGTCTGGCTAATAGTAATAATACATACTGAGTGGAATTACCCATCAGAGGAGGCTGACTCAGGCAAGGTTTAAGAGACCAAGAAGGCTAGGATAGACTCACTGTGTTGCTCCATGTGTCTCAGGACATAAACAGAACAATTGTGTACTCGTTAACATTTTTGTTGACCTGACACAATCTATGGTCATCTTGGAAGAAGAAATCTCAATTGAGAAAATGCCTCAATTTGATTGGTTTGTGGGCAAGTCAGTGGGGACATTGTCTTGGTTAATGGTAGAAGTTTGTGGGCCAGCCTACTGTGGATGGTGCTACACCAGGGTATGTGGATCTGAGCTGTATAGAAAAGCAGGCTGAGCAAGCAACAGAAAGAAATCCATTCCTCCATGACTTCTGCTTTCATTTCTGGCTCCAGCTTCTAGAGTCTACCTAGAGTTCCTGCCCTGACTTGCCTCAGTTTTGCGGACTGAGAGTTATCAGATGAAATAAACCCTTTCCTCCCCAAACTGGGTTTGGTTAATGTTTTGTCATAGCAACAGAGAAACTGACAAAAAACAATTGTATGAAATAAGATGAACCAACTATGTATCCATTTTAAAAGATGAAAAGAGGGAAATGATTATGCTAAAAGTGGATGTAAGACCAAGTAAGGAGTATGCAATGTGTGGATAAAATTTTTTATGATGGCTTTAATGAAAATCTTTACACAGATTCTTTCCTTTTGCTCTGGTATAAACTTCCCCAGTGTTTCCATTTGTGTCTCTACTGCTAAAGGATCTGGGCCAATTACCTCTTTGCTAGACTATGTGGAGTCTCTTTTCTACCTATGGGATTGTCAACAGCAAAGTTAACTATCCAATACCTATCTCCGTGTGGTGTTGTATACAGGTGGGACAATGACCTGCTGTTGATTTTGTTTGGGAATCCATACAGATCTATCAGCTGATTCCTTGTACAGTCTTCAGAATGCATCAAGAAGGGGAGAGGACCCTAATTCTCAGAGGAGGAGGATTTGTCCACCTTGGCCCTAGTGAGGTCAGCAGATTCTTTGGTTCAGAGTTATTGTTGCTAAAAGTGATGTTGCCATTAACACCTGATGCTTACATGAGCAAAAGTGGTAGAGTGATAAAACAAGATGTTAATGAATTTGAGGATAGCATAACAATCTACATCTTTTGTGAACTAGTTTCTCTAATGCTTTAGGATGGGTGAAGGAAAAGAAAATCTCCCTGTGTTAGGGAGAAACATCTGTGGTTTCTTGTTTTAACTGAACCATCTCTCCATCATTCCCTTGAACTAGGACCAGGATGATTTTCATGATTGCTGGGCCACACTATGTTGCCATCCCTGGCTTGTAGAATTGCCATTACCAAGTTCAGCAGGCTCTTTGCTTTGAGATGCAGCTTTCATACTGATGTAACTCTGGTATCTTAGACTTAACTAGACAGAGATTAATCCTTGTAGTAGCTGTGGTGATAGAACACTGGGCACTAATGGTGGGAGACTGTGGACTTAAGTGTCCTCTGGTTGGTTGTCAGGACTCATCTCTCTGATGTTTGATAGCTTGGAGAATTTGGTCAAGCTGAGGTTCAGACCACCAATTGTGTTCTTTCCACTTGAAAAAAAGCCTCTTAAAGCTTTTTAGAAATCCACTCTGCTCTGTCTTTTGTGTCTCATGGAACTGCCATCCAGCTGTCTCCCTGATGTCTTCAGGTCTTCCTGTTCACCCATATTCTCAAGTCACTTATACAGGAATGCATTTATTTTCTAATTTTTAATGGCACTCATTAGAGTTATTTTTCCCAGCTCTCCCTGTGTACCTATTGGCTTTCATGTGTGTTGTGTCTCTTTGTGTCTTGTTCATCTTCAGTAATTGTCAATTGAAAAAAATCAGTATGAATAAGATAAGCATCAAAATCAGACAGAGATAAATTAGCATAAATGCCTGACGAATGGGCAACAAGTGTATAAACTACAGATTCGACTTCCAGAGATGTTTAAAAAGGAGGTGGTGAGGAGGAACTGTTGACTTTAACGAGCATATATTTTGATTGATGGTTGACTTTGAGTCTTGGTGAACTTTTCCTGGTGTTTATTTTACTAGGTGTTTATTGATCTTGTTTCTCTTGTCAGTGGCTAACTTGAGAAAAGCCTTGGCCATGATTGCTTCAGTAATTTCTTCTTTCCTTTTTCAATTATAGTTCTAGAACACTATTTAAAATGCTAACTTTGTTCCTGGATATTTTGCCATGTTTTTGTTTTTTAATTATATTTTCTCTTCACATTTGAATTTGGGAAATACTTACTGACCACTTGAAAATTGCAGGTCCTTCCCAGAGGCATGTCCAGCATGTAGATGAACACAACAAAGGCACAGAGTGGTTTTGCTTGCTTGTTTTCTTCTTCTTTTGTTTCTTTCTTTGTCTCTTCTCTTCTCTTCTCTTCTCTTCTCTTCTCTTCTCTTCTCTTCTCTTCTCTTCTCTTCTCTTCTCTTCTCTTCCCTTCCCTTCCCTTCCCTTCCCTTCCCTTCCCTTCCCTTCCCTTGCCTTCCCTTCCCTTCCCTTCCCTTCCCTTCCCTTCCCTTCCTTTTCTTTACTTCTTAGATATTCTTTTGACCCTTAAAGTTTACATCTCTATGCTTGTATTACCTGCCTCTTATTTCTCATAGAAATCCACTCAATTCTGAATTAATGCTCATATCATGAACAGATATGATGAAAGTGGTGCGAGTTAGATTCAGTGTCTTAGATCTTAGTCCCTGCTCTACCCCTGAAGATCATAATTTGGCATCATTCCTTAACTTCCCCATTACCATAAATTTAACTCATCTTTCAATAGAGTGAACACATACATATCCAGTCCTACTAAATTGAATCTTACTATGGATAAAAATGTGGAAGGTTCATATTCTTGTTGCAACATCACATTCTTCACATATGGAGGAGGTGGAACAGAGATATAGACTCATTAAATTTAAAGAATAATTTTTCTGTCTGTGTTCTAGTATGTTTTTTCCTGTAGTGATTTCATAGACTTGATTCTCTGTGACTTTTGATTGCAAGCAATACATTTTAGAATGACCATGAATCTAAAGTATACTTAAGGTTCCATGAATGTGACAAAAACCAATTAACCCAAACAAACAATTGAACAAACAAAACCAACCAAATGAAAACCCCTTCCTACAAAGCTTCAGTTGGCTGGCCCATTGAGTCATAACGTTTATGGCAATATTTTAAATTTTCTATATTGGTCTTCCTCTTAGATAAGGGGATATTGGAATCAAAGTGTATTTGTGTGTGTGTGTTAGCCATGCATGTGAGAATTTGTACTCTGAACAATGTAATAACATTATTTACTCCACTTTTAAACTTCCAATTTGGCCTCAAAGAACAGTGATGTCTCAAGATAATGTATCTTAAGTATGACTGCCTGGCATCCCAGAAAGATACATGTAACATTAGAGGTGACCTCACCTTTCCTGAGTATCACTGAAAGACCTAGAAATAATAGTCTTTACTTTAGCAAGTGCTAATTATATTATGCAGTCATGTAATTCATTACTTAAATGGAGACATATTTACCCAATAATCATTTTGGAGCAAAAGAGTTAAACAAACTTTCTCTGCTGTAACATTTCCCCCACTTTGTTACTTAACCAGAAACTCAACCTGTCCCTCCAGCTATCCTTGATTAGAACAGAGATGTGTATCCATTTTTATTGAGCCTTTTTTGTGCTATACTTATCTCATTTAATCCTTACTCATCTCCATTTTATAAATGAGTTAACCAAGGCCAGAGAAATTTAGCAACTTTCCCAAAATTATATAAGTAGATTGATAAGAGTGTTGGCCCTAGATTTAGAGTACTGGGGTCTGACTCTCACATATAAAGTGAACATGAAAACATTTGAAATGTATCACAAACATCAATAAGGCATTATATTTGTGTGATTTGGCTAATCATAAATGACTTAGATAAGAGGTACATATCAATATGTGGTTCTTTGTAGGAAAGAATAATAGAGCATGGGTGCTAGACAGAAAACCTGACTTGTCCCTAGGAAAATTTAGCAAAGTCTAGACATATTTTCAGTGATCACAAGTGAACAAGTAGAAAGGTGTAACTGTATTGATGCTTGATTTTAAGAAAATTATTTTTATTTTTACCCATGTCTTATTACTAGGTGTGGTAAATGGAAACCCTTTATCAAGAAACTATCATTAGCTAGATACAAAGATAAAATAGTGGAGTTAATTGAGTATTTCCTGGGGAAAAGTCATCTGGGCATATATTCCCTTACTGAAAAGTTTATGATCTATACTTTTTGGTAAGAACAGATAGAAATGGGATCATATTCCACCCCCCCCCCCAGATTTGGCTGTTTTATGCTACATCTAGTACAGCTTTGTAATATCTGTTGATACATGAAATCTTGTCTTAAAACTAAAGCAAAACTCACAAACTTGCTTAATTCCTTAGCATCCCCAAAGCTCTACTCTTTCATTTCTTTGTATGTTTGATTTTACTTTGAATGAACAGAGTTTGGTCATCATATACTGTTGTGTTGACTTATAGGTAGTTGTGAGATACCATGTAGGTTTTGGGAATTGAACTTCAGTCCTCTGCAAGAGACATAGTTTTCTTGACCACTGAATGATCTTTCAGCCTATATAACATGCTGAAAGGCAACATTTTAGAAACAAAGGATAGATAGGTAGTTGTGTGGGAATAAAGGGTATAAGTGCCAGGGCTTTGGAATGGGGGAGTTGTAGATTATGACAGATAAAGTAAGATTCCTCACAGTGGTTCACACCTTTGATCCCAGCATTCAGGAGCCAGAATCAGATAGATCTCTGCAAGTTTATTGGCCCACTTCATGAGTTTCAGGCCAACTGGGACTATATAGTGAGGGCCCATCTCAGAGATAATGCCTTATTGGAAAGGAGAAGAAGAGGAAAGATTGGAGAAAGGAAGAGATAAAGAGAGAGAGAAAGGGAGAGAAAGGGAGTGAAAGGAGAGGAAGGAGAGGATGGGAGAAGAGAGGAGAGGAGGAGAGAGGAGAGAGCAAAGGATCCCCATGAGAGTGGAGTTGTTCAAGAAATTTATTTCTTGTGTTAGTCACATGAACCCATGTCAGTTTAAAAAGTATAAGACTGTAGACACCTTAGTACATACATATGCAAAAAAGGACAAGTAAATTTGAGGAATTCAACATAAGATTAAATAGTCAACGTCCACTCTCTGTTTCATGGTATTATACAAGATTTCTACTGAGTATTGCCATTGGAAGAACTTGGGCACACTGCAGCCCAGGATGTCTTTGTGTTGTTGTGCCTATCTTTTATGAGGATATAGTTAACACTGTAGAAACTATAATTAAATTGCATTTAAAAAGTTATTTAAAAGCCTAGATGGTTAGCATCTGTCTTCACGTGGAAGGATGAATGTCCCTATCTGAAGCACTTGGGGCCATAGGTTTTCAGAGTAGAAAATCTCCCTTAGATTTTGTATTATTTGCAAATTCTTAGATATTTTAGAGATGGGACTCAAATCTAAGTGTGAAATTCATGTTTATTTTACATATACTTTATGAAATTAATCCAAAGGCAGTTGAGCACCAAGTTGTTAGTGTGCCTGTATTTTCTCAGCAGTGATCTGTGAACACAGCAATGACCACACATAGTCAGGCATGGGGCTTTCTATTTATGAAGTTAACATGACTTTCACAGTGCTCTGGAATTAGGAACACTTCATAGTTCCAAATTTTGGATTTGAGGTGTTCTCCCTGTTTCACACATCACTGTGAAATTCTCTTGTGAGGATACCTAGAAACATGGTAAGGATACAAGTGTGATGTAGAAGACAAGGGTAGAGACTGAGATGAGACTGGATCATTAAGGCCTATTTACATCTGTGTGCTCTGTGAAGAATGTTGGGTCTTTATCTCATAGACAATAGACAATAAATAGCTGTTGAAGGCCTTGAATCAAGATCAAGAGTAGGATGGATTTTTAATCATTCAATCATTAGTTTATGAGACAGACAGACAGACAGACAGACACACACACACACACACACACACAAACACATAAACACCCTCCACACACACACATCCACAGACCTTATGATACAGTCAGGAAGCAGAAAGAGATATCTTCTGATGTGTCACTCTCTTTCTTCTTTTTATTCAGTCCTGGACATTGGTCCCTGGGATGCTGCTGCTGTCTACATTTGAGATGGGTCTTTCCTGCTCTGTTAAACATCTTTGAACCCTCCCTCACAGTCAAGTGCTGATATTCTAAATCCTATCAATTTGACAATGAAGATTAACCACCTCAGAAATTTTCTTGATGGAATAGAAATAACCTTAGACCTGGATTTATAACAAAAGGTCATCTGGCCAGCTGGATGCCTTGGGCAAGTCACTTACTCTATTCGTACACTTTAGTTTCTCAGATGTCTATTGCATAAGTCAGTTCTATGGGGACTGTGTGAGGGTAGTGACAATGGTGAGTGCAGAATGCCTTTGTTAACCTTGGAGCATCTTCTTCAAAAATTACATGTCTTCCTATGGGTACATATGCCTCAGTAAAGACTCTATTATATACATCATTCCTGAAATACACACTCACATATAATACACTCATTAATAAATGATTTGATTACTTATCTGGTACAATAAGTGGCTGCATTTAGGTTTTTCAAAAGAGCATAAGGCCAATACCCATCTGCTTTTGTTTCTCTCTTGTGACACTGGCATATGCGAGGGAACATTTGAGCTTGAAGAAAATTAAAAGAATCCATCACGTTTCTCCCTTTTGGCTGGAAAAGTTTCTCAGTTCCAATTTTTCATGGTGCTGCAATGAAGCTTCCTAAGAGACCCCCATCACAGCAAACGTATGGTGCTCATTTCCACACATAACAGATTATTTGTTCACACACATCCCAGCTGCTGTACTTCTCCTGAAGCTTTTAAACATCCAAGCATTTGTATTGTTACACGTTCTTGCTTCGTAGAATAACTTCCATGAAGCAATAGAAACACCATAAGTTTTTGAAATTCTAAAGTTGTTTTGATGTGGATGAGACCATATTGAGGATCATCATGTGGAGAAGATGGTTTCCTTTGTCTTGTTTTCTATAGTCTTTTTTTCCACGTTAGCATCAGTATCCCATTCTCTCACTTTGTTCATCTCTCCCTTACCTATATCCACCTTCTGCAAAGTATGTTTTTGCTGTCTGTGTCTCCATCATTTTTGGGAATCTCACCTACTACTTCCTGAGAATGACCCCCCCAGCTTTACATATTATGAACTCCCTTTTTCTCTGTATGTTCATCTTATATCCCTGATTCTCCCAGACACTGCTGTTTATTTATCCCATCCTTACAATAGGTGCAACACCTAGGACCTTATGCTATATGCAACATGGTTATTTTTCCATCTTCCAAATTAGCTCTCATCTTTAAGATTTATTTTCATTTGTGTGTGTGTCCATTGTGGAGCTGTATCATCACCTCTTCCCCTCCGTTTAACTAGTCCCAGGTTTGTTTGTTATTTATGTATTGAGTATTGTGCTTACAAGTTTGTATGTGCACCATATACATGCTTGGTTCCCAAGAGTGGTCAGAAGTGATTATTGGATCCCCTAGAACTAGCATTATGGATGACAGTTAGCTGCTATGTGGGTACTAGGAACTGAACTTGTGTTCTTTGTAAGAGTAACAAGCACTCTTTCTTAGTCAATGGTTAATCTCTCCAGCCCACATCAACTTATCATTCAGATCTTTATTGAGTTCATGTGAGTTTTCAATAGATAATGACAGTAGAAAGATGTCTGATAAGCAGCCGTTCTCAGCTCTCCAACAGCTTCTAATCTCCTTTACAGGAGGAACCATCTCTTTTCTTTTATGTATCTTCAAGAGCACAGACTACAGTATACCTTTGTACAATGCTTTTAATGGTTACTTAATGTAACTTTCCAATAGTTGGAATGACCTAACTTCACATATGTTTTTCTTAGAACTTGTATGAATACTCTCTTGCTATCTCCATTGTGTATTTGGAAGGCCTTTAACCCAGTTAACAAGCAAAGAAAGTAATGGGAAAAATGGTTTCCCTGAGTCATCTTTCCAATGCTCTCCTCACCTTTTTCCTGGTGGGGATCCCTGGATCTTCTTTTCCTTCTACATTGGCTCTAGATACAGTTCTGTAAGAATCAGCAAAGCCTTTGGAAATATAATTTACTATTCACTTCTCGAAGATGCCGTTCTTATATCTGAATATGAAGGCATTGTTGGTCACACTCAGATCTAGGCCCTTAGGTTACCAGGCATTTCCCAGCTTGTATGATGTTGGGCTGTGACATGTGGAGAAGTTGCTTCAGTAGGTCCTGCCCATGGTCTTATGTGTTCATAGTCTAGGGTAAAGCCTGTCTGAAGAGAGTAGATCTATCCCTCATCCTGGCTTGTGTGCAATGTGGCTATGGTTAAGAGGGGGCCCTGTGTCTTCCTACCACATAGGCCTCTCCTTGGGATGTTTATCGAATGTCTGGCACTCCACAGAGCAGCTAGCTCAAGAGTGAGACCCATGGAAGAGAAACCATGGAGCTTTTTAGGACTTGGTTTCTGAAGTAACACCATGACCTGAGATATTTTCTTGGTTAAAGGTGAGTGCCTAAAACTAGGGAAAATCCCCACACAAACATGAGAACCTGAGTTCAGATTCCAAGGACCCACATCAAAAGCTGAGTGGGACAGAAGCTCTGGTGATCCCAGAACTTGGAGGCAGAGGGGCAGGAGACTCTGGGTTTGTTGGGCAATCAGCCTAGCTGAATCAATGATTCTAGATTTTATGTGTCAGAAAAGTGGACGGAGAAGAGCTAAGGAAGATACACATTAGGTATATTGAAGGCATCATTTGTCTCTTGGACAGACTGGAGAGGCGAATGCCATTTTTGTGCCCAGGCTTCATCACGTTATCTTACTGAGAGAACTTGTGCCTCCCTGTGACTTTGGTGTGCTTCTTTCCTGTCATTGAAATATTGAGGTGGAAGTAACAGCATAGGATTGACACAAACAAGATGCAAACAAAAAACAAGCCAACTAAACATAACAAGAACAACAATGAAAACAACAACAAAAACCCAGGACAAATTACATCAAGACACCTCTGCCAATGTTTGTGAACAAAGACAAGTTATTTAATCTCTTTGAGTCCCTATTCACTGTCATTCAAACTAGAATAAAGCAGAGATTGGAGAAAACAATATTCAGAGACTGGTAAACAGTGTCTGGCACGTGACAAGAGTCAGTGAGCCTTTAGTGAATATGAATGGCTGTGGTTGGGCACTTTCCGTGATTCCTGTGAAAAGTAGAGGGCTGGGGTTCCAAATAACACCCTCTTGCTTATAGACACTAGGAAAGAACTGAATTAGAGACTGCTTGGCCAACATCCATTTTCTACCTGTACTGCATGGTCTGCTGAGTTCTCTTGCAAGAATATTATTAGTGATTAAAAATTTGGAATTTAATTTTCATTTGATCACAGAATGAGGATAGCACATAGAAGTACTTTGTTGCTGTTATTGCTGTTGGGTTTTTAAAAATGTATTTTGATACACACACACCCACACACACACACAATGTTTTACATTTCATTTTAGTTAGACAGGATTGCATTCAGCATAGAATTGCCTAGAACTCTAGAACTCTCTATATAGCCAAGGATGGCCTTGGATTCCTCAACCCCATGCCTTCTTATCTGGAGTGCTAGTATTGCAGACATGTTTCCCTATGTCTGGCTTTGGGTGATCATTGTTTTGATTTAGATTTTTATTAACATTCTCTCATATTTCATACCAGCTTCTAATAAATCAGACCCAGATACTTGTGAAGGAAGATGAGTTTCTAGTGATGTCTTCTCTCTTATTTATTTTGTGTAGATTTTTTTCCATAAGGTAGAGGTCAGTGAAGCATTAAGAAGAGAGGAGAGTATTAAGAAGAGAGGAGAGTGGGGCCATGATATTAATTAAAGAACAAAAATTTATCTTCCTGGTTAGGAACCTGGCCCTGTGTGTCAAATCTCTCTTTCTGTATTCAGTCTCTCTGAAGAGAGCTGATCTAGCCTAGCCTAGCTAGAAGGATGACACATTTCCAGACTCCTGAGAAGATGAGTGATGTCAGTCTTTGCATTCAAAGGAAGCCTTTCTTCCATTTGGATTCACATTTGCAATTAAATGCTCTGAAAATACAATATAGAAACAACATTCAACTTTTCCTTCCAGATTGTAAAGAGAGGCATTGTGTATCTGTGTATAGAGATGCCTTGGCAGGTGAACTGCACACAACTTTCTTCCCTCTGAGATTCACACCCTACTGCCTTTCTTAAAAGAATGTGCCTTGCTTTTGCCAAGTACCTTGTAGAACCTCTGTAGTGTTCACAGACATTTCTCCTGGGCTGTGGTGAGCAATTTGGTGTTCTGAACAGTGTTACACTGAGCTTGAATAGACTGCGATGAATATTTGCAGGCCTTGCTTCCAGAAATGCAAATGTTTACAGAGGTTTAGGCAGTGAACAGAGCAACTCACAGATAATTCCTCATGGATTGACACCATTCTCTCTCTCTCTCTCTCTCTCTCTCTCTCTCTCTCTCTCTCTGAAAAAAAAAAGAAAATCAAAACAAAAAGTCACTTTCTGTTTTGGAGCATGAGCACAATTCTTCATATTTTAGTGAGGAACCACTTCTTGCCATTTTTAACTCATGCAATTTAATATTTACTGGGTTCAAATTGGCTCATGCCAATCATCATATCCCATTTCCTGGATTATAGTAATTTTCATTGAGTAGACAGATGACCAGTGTTTAGCTTGTGAGCAGCAATCTAAAGCTTACCTTTGACCAATATAGAAATCTGGGAAATAAGGTCTGAACCTGTGGCAACTACTTCAAGAACAGAAGGATTGAGGGTATGTGCAAAAAGAAATCACATGAAGAAGAAAGCAGAGCTGAGCCCAGAGACAAAGGTAATAGAAAGTTTTGTTAGGATGTCACTGTGGCACTGTTTGATATAGAATTTAAACACTCTGTTAGTTCTAGAGCATCTTGGTTTAGACTGCAAGACATTTATGGTTTCCTCACAAACCATTCTATTTTCTTCTTCTTCTTCTTCTTCTTCTTCTTCTTCTTCTTCTTCTTCTTCTTCTTCTTCTTCTTCTTCTTCTCCTTCTCCTTCTCCTTCTCCTTCTCCTTCTCCTTCTCCTTCTCCTTCTCCTTCTCCTTCTCCTTCTCCTTCTCCTTCTCCTTCTCCT
>NW_021620588.1:2469211-2476711 GCF_004785775.1 Grammomys surdaster
CTCCTTCTCCTTCTCCTTCTCCTTCTCCTTCTCCTTCTCCTTCTCCTCCTCCTCCTCCTCCTCCTCCTCCTCCTCCTCCTCCTCCTCCTCCTCCTTCTTCTTCTTTTTCTTCTTCTTCTTCTTCTACAATTACAAACACATTATATATTTAACCAGGTCCTAATTACACCTAACATATCTATTAATCATACAAGTACAAACATACACATTTAGAAAAGGTGGCAATATCTCTTGAGGGATATTCCTCTAATATCTCAAATTTAATTATGATAACCATTGATACTCTGTTAATTGATATTCTATCACATGATACATTGATAACACAGATATGTGTATAAACATATTCTTAACAAAATAAGACAGAAACACTCATGTCAACCATAGTCTTTGTTTCTGTAACTGGTCACATGGTGTTAGCTGTTTTTTTTTTATTGTTTGTTTGCTTTTATTTTTTATTGGGTATTTTATTTATATTTCAGATGTTATCCCATTACTCCATTTTCTCCCAGCCCAGGAACTCCTTATCCCATCCCCCCTCCTCCGGCTTCTATGATGTGCACCCACCTACTCCCCCCACCCCACCTCCCCACCCTCAAATTCTCCCCCACTGGGCGTCCAGCCTTCATAGGACCAAGGATCTCCTCTCCCACCTATGCTGACAAGGCCATCCTCTCCTACATGTACAGCTGGAGTCATGGGTCCCTCACTATGTGCTCCCAGGCTGGTGGTTTAGACTCTGAGAGCTCTGGTTGGTTGGTATTGTTGCTCTCCTCATGGGGCCGCAAACTCTTTCAGCTCCTTCAGTCTTCTCTGTAACTCCTCCATTGGGAATCCCTTGATCAGTTCAGTGGTTAGCTGTGAGCATCCACCTCTGAATATGTCAGACTCTTGCAGACCTCTAAGGTGACAGCTATATTAGGCTCCTGTCAGCATGCACTTCCTGACATCCAGATCAGGGTCTACCTTTGGTGACTACACATGGGATAGATACTCAGGTGGAATGGTCTCCAGCTGGCCCCTCCATTACTTTCTGTCCTACGTTTTGTCTCCATATTTGCTCCCATGAGTATTTTGTTACTCCTTCTAAGAAGGATCAAAGCATCCGCACTTAGTCTTCCTTCTTCATGAGCTTCATGTGGTGTATGAGTTGAATCTTGGGTATTTCAAGCATTTGAGCTAATATCAACTTATCAGTTAGTGCATACCATGTGTGTTCTTTTGTGATTGGGTTACCTCATTCAGGATGATATTTTCTAGTTACATCCATTTACCTAAGAATTTCTTGAATTCATTGTTTTTAATAGCTGAATAATACTCCATTGTGTAAATGTACCATATTTTTTTAATCCATTCCTCTGTTGAAGGACATCAGGGTTCTTTCGAGTTTCTGGCTATTATAAATAAGGCTGCTATGAACATAGTGGAGCATATGTCCTTGTTATATGTTGAAACAACTTCTGGGTATATGCCCAGGAGTGGTATGGCTGGTTTTTCAGGTAATGCTATGTCCAATTTTCTGGGGAACCACCAGACTGATTTCCAGAGTGGTTGTACCATCTTGCAATCCCACCAACAATGGAGGAGTGTTCCTCTTTCTCAACATCCTCACCAGCATCTACTATCACCTGAGTTTTTGATCTTAGCCATTCTGACGGGTATGAGGTGGAATCTCAGGGTTGTTTTGATTTGCATTTCCCTGATGACTAAGGATGCTGAACATTTCTTTAGGTGCTTCTAGGCCATTCGAGTTTCCTCAGTTGAGAATTCTTGTTTAGATTTGTACTCCATTTTTAAATAGGGTTATTTGGTTTTCTGGAGTCTAATTTCTTGAGTTCTCTGTATATATTGGATATTGGCCCTCTTTCAGATGTAGGATTGGTAAAGATCTTTTCCTATTCTGTTGGTTGTCATTTTGTCCTAATGATAGTGTCCTTTGCCTTAAAGAAGCTTTGCAATTTTCTGAGGTCCCAGTTATCAATTCTTGATCTTAGAGCATAAGCCATTGGTGTTCTGTTCAGGAAGTTTTTTCCTGTGCCCAAGTATTCAAGGTAATTCCCTACCTTCTCTTCTATTAGATTCAGTGTATCTGGTTTTATGTGAAGGTCCTTTATTCACTTAGACTTGAGTTTTGTACAAGGAGATAAGAATGGGTCGATTTGCATTCTTCTACATGTTGTCCCTCAGTTGAACCAGCACCATTTGTTGAAAATGCTGTCCTTTTTCCACTGGACAGTTTTAGCTCCTTTGTCATAGATCAAGTGACCATAGGAGTGTGGGTTCATTTCTGGGTCTTCAATTCTATTCCATTGATCTTCCTGCCTGTCTCTGTACCAATACCATGCAGTTTTTATCACAATTGCTCTGTAGTACAGCTTGATGTCAGGGATGGTGATTCCTCCAAAAGTTCTTTTATTGTTGAGAATAGTATTTTCAATAGCTGCCAAATGAAGACTTCTAACTGATCAAGACACTCAAAGAAAGAGTGTCAGTGGGACCCACATTTGGAGGGGAGAACTCCATTGGAATGACTTTTTGATTTGAATGAACTTGCATTCCAAAGTCCTTTTGGTTTTGTTTTTCTCTTTGGCTGATCTTGTTTGTTTTGCTTCAGTGTTCATTATTGAACTCAACACCTCATAAAAATAGATGTAGAAAGCACATCTCTCATGTCAAAGAGGATACATGAATGTTTTTCTGGAGGCAAATATAAATGACCATGACTAGGGGACACAGATTTAAGCTACCTTAAATCCCCTGCGTCAGTGTGGAGGCAGTTCCATGAAGTGTTTATAATAAAAGAATAATAAAAGTCATAAATCAAGGCATATTTTTCAAATATATTGTAGAAACATTAGGTAGGAAGGTTAAAGCAAAACTGAGAACTTGTTCGGGGCCTCATATCCTTGCTGACAGCATTCTTTGATGGGAAACCAGTGCTCTGCCTATACTTTCCAAGTGATTTACACGGCAGTCACAAAGTTTTCAGGTCATACACAGAAAAGAACAATAAAAGGCTATTATGGGAGCTAAAGATGCCACAACAGAATTTAGCTCTGAAGTTCCAGCTTTTCAACCTCTTCATAATCATTGAGGTTAAAATCCATTGATTAACCTTGAAGAAGGGTTAATGGAAGATACAAGGCTCTTTAGGAGCTCTCATCCACAAAACATTCTAGGTAAGTGCTCCTCTCGCCTCAGCTTCTACTTCCACTTTTACATTTCTATTTCCCAAACTTCCTTTCATGCAACAATTTTTGCTAACTTTTAGTCTTCTATCTTACTGAATATTTAGTTGGAGTTTGAGGCTTTCTTAATTCTTTTGATATGTTTTTCTCTTTTAGTGTGTGTATGGGAAGTGTGTACACTTGTGCACATGAGCACTCGTGTGTGTAGTATACTTACTTATTTCTCTCTCTCTCTCTCTCTCTCTCTCTCTCTCTCTTTATGTGTCAGGGTATGTCAGAAGCCAAACTTCAGATTTTTTTCCCCTTTCCATTTGCCCCCATCCAGCACTAGCGGCTACAGATGTGCTTTGTTCTTGGCTTTTATGTGATGGCTGGGATTTGAACTCAGTTTCCCATGCTTGTACAACAGACATTTTATCTACTATTTCAATATCTCTAAGACTGTATTTTAACATCTTGTTTTCTGTAAAAAGTAAATTCTGATTATTGATTACTAAGGATAAATGTGTGCCTAGGTACATGTGTGTGTGTACACTTTCAGAGTGGAAATATTATTCTCTAAGCCTCAAATAAAAAGGGAAATTTTCCCATAAGAGTGACTGCCATGTTGTTTCTTTATCTTCCACTTTCTATAGCCAAGTTGCTGTGCTAAACTTAATAATCGGCTTTGGGATTCTGTTATAAATCTTCTTTAATGCCCTTCTTTATTGTAATAAATTTTTATCTCTTGGTTTCGCGTTTCTTTCCCTTTGGGCTAATGAGGCTTCATAGGTACTTAAAATGATTCATCTGCTTGATTAGCTATTATCTACCATTCTTGTTTTCTGACCCTCCCCATCCCAAGAGTGGAATTTTAAATCCTTTGTATCAGGTTCACAGTATTGTGGCACTGGAATGTAAATATTTGAGTGATTCGAGGCCATATAAACTTTATTTAACAAGCCTCTCTCACAATGAATATATATAGATATATGTATATATATATTCTAATCATTATCTTAATAGTTATCACTCCACTATCACTGTCATCACCATTATCATAACCCCATCCTCATCCCATCATCATAACTATGATCCCTACCACCACCACCATCTCTGTCATCACCATTCTCATAATCCTCATCCACATTACCATCATCACTATGATCCATACCACCGCCATCATCATCACCATTATCATAACCTCTGTCATCATCACTATCACCTTTTCCACCATAGCTGCCACCACCACCACCATCACTATCATTCTCACGATCATGCCTGTAATTATCACAATCACCCCTACTATCACCATCACACTATCTTAATTTTCACCTTCATTACTATCATCACTTATTATTCTCACTAATACATCACTGGCATCACCATAATTCCTATCACCATCAGCACCTTGTCATCACCATTACCATCATCCCATTTTACAACTAAAAATGAGACTCCTCGGGTAGCTGTTTCCTCTGAGTCGTTTTCTCATAGAGTATACATGTAGTCTGTGAATGAACATGACTATTTCTAGATGTTCTGAGTTTCCCTCCTCTTTTTACCCCGTGCAAATCAGGACTCTAATAAAGACAATAAAGAACTGTTCAGATAGTTCAGCATGTAAAAACAATTGCTACCAAGTTTGATGACCTCAATTTATTCCTCAGGAGTCACATCGTAGAAAAAAGGAAAAAATTCCTGCAAGTTGTTCTCTGTCCTTCACATGCTTGTCATGGACACACACACACACACACACACACACATATGCACATGCATACACATATGCACACAAACAAAAATAATTATCTTCATGTAATTTTATTGCAATGAAAATAAAAAACAAGACAAGAAGGCCATTCTTCTTTGCTTTGAAAAGTATCTAACAAAGGAAATTCAGAATATTTCTGGGAAGCAGGGGCCCTGTTTAAATTCTTTCATCTTCTTTTGTCTCTCTACAATTATTCCATCCACTGTAAGAGCAATTTCTTGTCATCCCATCGATGTCTAACACCTTTCTGGTGGTTTCTCAGCTCTTTGTTAGCTCCATGTCCCTGGTGCTCTTCCACGGTGTGGAACTTTCCACCAACTAGAAGACTTCACCTTAGTGAGGAAGATAACACTCAAGTGATGTCCACCAACATTTCAGTTCAATAGACCTGCCTGGCTCATTTATAAGTATGTTACTTAATTTAGTGTAGATCTTATTAGCTCTGTTCGTTCCCTGTTGCCCCCAGATAACCTTGTTTATCCTTCTACATTTTATGCCTTATTATTGCGCCAAGTTCAACCCAATCCCTCTGTCCTGGACCCTACCACGTTGGTTGACAGTTTCACATATCCACAGTTTGTCATTTGCCACCTGTCATTTCCTGGAATGTCCACCCTGCTTGTTTCTCCTTTCTCTTGCCTTCACTAAGAACAGATGATCTGATGGCTGCCCACTTGGTCCCATTTCCTCCAACTCTATAATTTAATCATATAATGCTACAAGGCTCAGTGTCAGAGACTACGTATTATTAGTTCCCCACTCAGAGACTCTCAGTGACTATCACTGCCACAGGATAATAACCTAAAATCAGAGGCTGAATTTCAAGGTCCATTGCTTCCAAATTAAGCTCTTTGTAAGATTACATTTATTTTTATGCTATCTTTGTGGATGTGTATGTGGTATGCATGGATGCACACGTGCATGCTTACATGCATACAAACATGTGTACAGATGTGTATACGTATGTGTGTGTGTACATTTGTGTACATGATTGCGCAAATCCAAAATTAACTTGTGTTTTTTTTTCAGTAGCTCTCCACTTTGTTTAGAAGTGGAGGGTTTCCTAATAGTCTAGCTAACACTAGGAATCTCTTGTCTCTGCCTCCTGGAATTATACAAGACACCACATATATCCACTGGTATGTCGATTCTGGGGATCCAAATACTGACCGTTCTGCTTGTTCATTAAGTTTTTTACCCACTGAGCCATTTCTCAGCTCTAAATCCTACTTAGATTTTAAAGCTTACCTCGGATACAACTCAAAAAGTTCTTTCTAGTACGTTGCCAGTTGAAACCCACTCACTTCTTTGTCCTGATGATAGTATCTTGTCATCAAGATACTTGCATACAGTCCCATGTATGCAGTTTCTGCTGTTACCTCCTATCAAGTTCCAAGTGCATCTGAGCCTTTCACAAAGAATGTTGGGCGACACCCCATCTTCTCTTCACACTTGCTACACATGCTTGTAGTAAAGGAGGGAATGATTGGTTGGAGCTGTGAAGATGCAAGAGGCGTCCATCACTTATCTGTATTCCCCTAACTGCCCATTGTAGTGTGAAGCAAGGTATTTTTTGAGAATGTAGCTCATTTCATTTTAGGACTATTGATTATTCCAGTTCTGCCAACAGGGTTGACATATTGCCCTCCAAGAGGCAGGTTATTTTCTCATCTACAGTTGCTGCTCAGTGGTAGTTGATAAGACAAGTTCTCCGAGTTTAGGCAAATACCCCTGATCTTTTAGCTCAGTGATTCTGACAATGAAAAAATTCTGCTTTATGGTGCATATATCACAGAAGAAAAGTAGCCCCTTTGCGTCTGCCAGGGATGGAGCATAAATTCCCATGGTGAACTTGAAACAAATTATGTGACTAAATTCTCTTCACAGATCTTTGCTTGTTCCTGCAAGCCACTTTCACAGAACTTTGAGAGGAAAAGGGAGAAGAGACAGAGGACAAAGGGAAGAAAAAAGAAACAGGATATACTAGTGGGAGGGAAAGTGAGTTTTGTTTCCCGCCTTGCCTGGTACTTGGAATGGAGACTGTGGCAAACTTTCTTAAAGCTTGTATAATATAATTTTATTATTTTATATTTATTTGTTTCTATGAGAGAGGGAGGGAGAGAGAGAGAGAGAGAGAGAGAGAGAGAGAGAGAGAGAGAGAGAGAGAGAGAGAGAGATTGCCTATATGAATGTTGGGGTCTGAGCTTGTCATCAAGTGATGTCACATATTTTTCCTGATCATTCACCACCTAATGATGTAGTGTCAGAGGTTTTCCTTAAAATCTGAGCTAACCATTTTGGCCTGTCTGTCTAGAGATTCCTTGTCTCTGCTGTGAGCATTTGAAGATTATAGGTGGGTCACCATATCAACTGGATTTAACTTGGGTTCTAGGATCTGAACTCCAGTCCTCACCTCCTGCACAACATGTGCTTCTGATGCTCAGTCATCTCTAATCCCATATATTATGATTTTAAGATATAATATTTTTAATATATTGACACATACAATCTATAATATTTAAATTCATAAATATTTAGTTTATAAAGGAAGTAGAATTTGGCTTC
>NW_021620588.1:2479940-2499944 GCF_004785775.1 Grammomys surdaster
GAGAGAGAGAGAGAGAGAGAGAGAGAGAGAGAGAGAGAGAGAGATATGCAGTATGGACATGTACACCTATCAAAACATGAATATATATATATATATATATATATATATATATATATATATCCAAGAACCTGTACTCATAGAAGCAAGGTTTATGAGAGAGATGTTATATTTTCAACAATTTCCTTAACAGCTCAGCCATACTTTTAATACAGAATATAGACTGCAAAGTAAAGGTTGGTTCTTGGCTACCCTGAGTACAGGAAACAATTTCTTGTTCCTGTCCCCTGTCTGAACAGAACTGTGGGAGGCAGAAGCTCTGAAATCTGCTTGTAGCAGGAGGAAGATAGGACTGTAAAGGCCTCTGTAACATGTGTGAACATGCTCTTCTCCAGGGATGGTACAGTAGGCAGTCTTTATTTAGTTCTTCTGGCTCAGTACCCTGCTTCTGTCCCTTGTACAGAGGGTCTTGTCAAATCATACTCATATAATGTTTGATAGGAATATTATATGAACAAAGAAAATTCCACAGACATGAAAGTGGTTATTGAATTTTACACTGTTTTGGATTTTATATACTTCATTTGTATAGATAATTGGACATCACTGGCTGGGCTGTAATGAGATCAGTGTTCCCTATCAATTAGGCATGATTATGTAGACAGTGGCCTTAGCAGCTGGTGAGCTTGCTTGTTGTGACATGAGTTGGCAAGACTTGAATGAACTGCATCTCTCCATTGATGAGAGCTGGACCTCACCAGGACAATGGGCAAACTATTCAATCCCCGAGAAATGAAGCATGGGATGTTGAGAAAGGGCTGGCTCATATTATTCTGGGGAATGTAACTAAATGATATATAGAAAAGGAGAGTGAATTGAGATTAGTATGTGACTTTGAGAACAGATAAGGTAATCAAAGTGACGGAGTCAGTTAGTGACATATACGAATGAGAGTATATATTCAACCCACCACAAAACACTTTGCAGGGTGGGGATATTACTCGGTGGGTTGAATTCTTGCTTTGGTAGCATGATGGCCCTGAACTTGACTCACTGGTACACACCTAAAACTTGAAAATGGTACTATGTGTCTATAATATTGTGTCAAACAAGAAACAGATATTGGTCATGAATACTAATGAGAGAAACTGAGTCAGAGCTTTCTGAGCCTCAGTAGGTTCCAGATAGTGACTTGTTCTTCCACATATTAAACCTCTTCCCCAAGGGCATACTAGAAACACTTTCCAAGGAGAGACTGAGGGTTCCCAGCAATGAGCGTCTCTCACCAGCATTGCTGTCCTCTTGTCTCTGTGTTCCTGACTTAGTGGCTCTTTGAGCCTGTGGTCTCTCAGATCATATTTTTCATTGGCAGAAGTGACATGTATAGTACTGCTTGTACTATGTTTGTCTGTCACTTCTCCTCTGTCTTCTTTGTATTCTAGAGGCACATGGGTTAACCCGTTACTTATGTGATGGGTTTCCAAGACACTGAGCACTCAAGACCCTTGGTAGCACCCTTCTGGTCTTTAGCATAAAGCAATCCAAAGAGGTAATCTGACATATACATATTAGTATGGATTTTATTTTATTAGGTTTAGTGTCTCTGTATGTGGTGTCCATGCATGTGTGCATTAATTTGTGTCTTTGTACATTTATGTGCCTGTGTCTTTGTTTGTGGTGGCCCAAAGTTGATATTGAGTCTTCCTTGAATGCCTTCAACCTTATTTATTATATCAGGGTCTTTTTTACTTTTTAAAACTGAAACTGTAATTCATCTAGGTACCTTGCTTGTTAAGGGATTCCCTGCCTATATCATGAAAGTTCTATAATGGTAGGCAAGCTGCCAACTCATCCAGCATTTAAATGGCTGAGGATCCAAGTGTGGTCCTTATGCTTGCATGACAAAGTACCTTACCCACTAACCTGTCTCCAAAGCCCCTGGACTGATTTTATATATTTGTAAAATATATATAACTCATGTGTACTGTCTGTGATCTGTGGACTGTTAGGAAACTCCTTTGCTAGGGAAGTTTCAGTTTTCTCACCTACATAAAGATGAGAGACTGAATCATTATTCATGGCACCTAATACTGCACATGTCTGCGTCTCAATGTCTGTACCTACTTATGAGTATGTAGGCTATGTCTGGTTTGTTCAGATGTATTTATCCATCCCTAGCATAATGCCTTGTGCACTACAGCTACTCAGTGAATATTTGTTGAATGAATGAGTGTTTGCAAATATTTAGCTTCTAAAGAATTAGATTCTGAGCTCATCCTTGCAAATAAGCTATATACCTGAAGTCTTAGGCAAATAACTCTCAGGAGAAGCCAACCATGCCGTGATCAACATTGAAAGAGAGTTGGGGGATGGTCTTTACCCCAGGATGATGATGATACTTACCATCAAAGATAATTTCAGTCCCATTAAATAAAAAATGGGCATTCTGAATATTTGGGGAGGGGCAGTCAAATGTTAACAGATTGTACCCTTCTTTATTTACTTTCCATTTGAGATGACAGAGCCTGCTACTTTGTGACATTGTCAAACTTACAATAAATAAACTCAAGGTCATTATTGTCTTCAACTCTCATTTCGGTTTAACAGTCTCAGCCCCACTTTTAATGGTTCTATTGGGTAAAGTTCCTCCAGAATCTCTCACCGAATTAGTAAAGACTAACCACGTTGATCAGTTGACTGAGCAGGCAGCCTCTTCCCCCTCCATGGTGGTAATAATGTTGCAGATGTCACAGACAGAAATAGTAAAATTACCTGAACAACCTTGAAGTTGTTTCCCCAAGACTCTTGACATTTCTCTGATGTTCCTTCCATTCAGTCTGTTTACAAAGCACTTACAGACAAAAGGCCAAGACAAATTTGTAGCATGTCCTCATTTGACATCCATGGTCAGTAGACTCCAATGACTTTTAAATAGTTGAAATGGCTAGTTGTATAATGTGTGGGAAGGCTTTTTATCTCTGAGAAGCAGATCACCCAAAACTCATCAATAAAACTCTAGGGTTAACGTTATTTCCCCACTGGGGAAAATATTGACATCATTATCCTAGGTCCCAGGGAAGCTTGACTGTACCAAGAACAAAAAAGGCAGATACTGTGAATCAGGTCACAAAAGTAGCAATATCCTCCCACAGAGATCAGGCAAACGCAGATGTCCTTGTTTGGTCTCCAGACAAGAGACTGTGAAGGTAATGATCTGGAAAGAGTCTTGTCTGACATTCCTTTTTCATTCTGCCCCTACCTGTCTGTGTCTCATTCTCTAGCAAGAGCAAATTCTCACTTGACTTTCAGCTGCATAATTAGCATTTTAAAACAGGAATCTGATCATGCTCCAGCTTCAAACCCTCACCAGCTTCTCATTACCACCCTTTCAAGTCTAAACTCCTTCCTAGAGTTTTCAAGGTTTAATTAGCCTTAAGTCCACTTATCTTGTGGACAGCATCCTAGACTTTATGAACATCCCATGCTTTCTTTCCCAGCATCTTAGACCTCCCTCCCCTCTCTCCATGTTCCAATTCCTTTACCACTTCTTTACACACCCAGTCTTATTCTGAATCTACAATTCTCATTCATTTTTCTAACCTGGGCATTTCCTCCCAACCTCTGCCCATGTCTCAGCCTCCATATCCCTTCTCCAGTGAGGATGTTACTGAACCCAGCATCAAGGAAGATACCCCATTTTCCCATTTTTTCCACATCTTATGTATCCCTCTAAAAATACTTACCATTATTGGACTATAGCTTAGTTATTTAATTTGACTTTGCATCTACTTCCATTATTGGATTATAACCTGTAGGATGCCAGGACTCATCAGTAGAATGATACTTGCAATGTTTGGCATATTTAACACACTTGATTGAAAAAACTTCTACCAAAGGAATTTCCATTTTCCTATGCATGGTATATGCCATCTCATCTGAATAGAAATCAGTCCTTTTATAGCTGAGTAATTATAAAAATAAATTTGTAGGAAAAAAGTGAAAGATGAACATTTTGATGACCTTTGACATCCAGAACACAGTTTATTTAATGCCAGAAAGTGGCATGTTGAGTTTTGGTTATAGTTAGTCCCAGCTACTTAATGATCATAGTTCAAAAGAATGTTAACTACATGCTTTGTGTTGGGGATTTGATATATATGTGTGTGTGTGTGTGTGTGTGTGTGTGTGTGTGTGTGTGCGTGTGAAGGGAGTTCACTGGGACAGAATGGAGAAGTAGTACATCATGGCATCATGATGCTAGCCAGTAGGGACGAAGCTTCCACTCGATTTCTTGAGTACCCAGTTGATTTTTCATGTTCTGTAATGCCTATCAATAGAGTTCTACCATTCAATTCTAGACTCTAGAATCTAGCAGGTAGCCAAGAGCAGTAGCATTCCCATTTCTGTAGAAGTTTTGGGTCTATGGGCTCTGATTGACCAACAACTACAAAGACAGTGACACATTCTTTTTTTTTTTTCTCATTAAATTTATTTTCTTATCTGGATTAGTAAATTAGCAAGTTAGAATGTGAGAAAATGTCAGGATATGCTAAGTAAGATAAAAAGAAAGGATGTAGGCATATTGACTCCTGGAGGTCTTTTTCTTGGTATTGGGGTGTTTTGTTTTTTCCTTTGTTTTTTTTAATTTATTTTTATTTTTTAAAATCAAATTGTAATTTTTACTTATTCACACAGGAGTTATAAACACACAAAGGCAGGATGTGGGGAAGGGAATGACACCTGAGTGAGTGGGGTTGTTCAGGGGGAGTACAGATATCTTTCAGAACAGGGTATCGGCTAGATGAAGGTTCAGGGGGCAAGTCACTATGACTCTGCCTATGATTCACTTGTCCTTATCTATGTTGGTACTATCCACCTAGGCTACCTATTTACAAGGTCTATGACTACTCAGGCTGGTAAATTTCCACAAAAGCTGCCTGTTTACAATAGTTTATAGCCATCTGTTTCAGTGTTTTTCCACAGAGACCTAAGACTTTCTGTTAGCATGCATGTATGACAGGCCTATTGCTGATTTTAGGCCTATGGCTGATTTTAGGCCTTCAATATATAAGCAGGGCTGCCCCTGGCATCTCCTCTTCTCTCTAAGTGTATAAGGGCTATGGTGGTTCTAATCTTGGGAAGGCGGTGATAGATGCTTTACCTCCAGTAATTGAAGGGGACATTGTAATGGCTCCAGTCCCCCTCTCGTTGTCCAGTGAGGCATGAGGGCCATACTCATCCCAATGTCTTTTTCCTGGATAGGGGATGCTTTTGACATCAACCCCTATACAGTCAGGCTTGGACAGTGACACATTTTTGACTCTGAGTTTTTTGCTAGTCTGATTATCTAGTATCAATAATATTATCACATGATAGGGTGATTCCACCTGAGAGGAGTAGGGAATGGAGTTAAAGTTATTAAAAGATATTGCAAAAATATCAAGAATTAATAAAATGAGGAAAACCCCAATCCTTGTGAAATATCTTTCATAAGTGGAATTCTTCTTACTGTGACTATCCTCATTCTTCAGTTACAACACTAGTGATCAGAGATGAGTTCTGAGCCTACGCTGATTCAAAGTCTGTGATTTCCACAGCATCCTAAACTGACTTAAGTATTCAGATAGTACCAGCTTGAAATCCCACCAACAATAAAGGAGTGTTTCTCTTTCTCCACATCCTCACCAGCATCTACTGTCATCTGAGTTTTTGATATTAGCCATTCTTACTGGTGTGAGGTGGAATCTCAGGGTTGGGTTTTTTCCCCTCATTTCCCTTATGCCTAAGGATGTTAAACACTCCTTTAGGTGCTTCTTGGTCATTCGGTATTCCTCAGTTGAGAATTCTTTGTTTACCTCTGTACTCCATTTTTAATAGAGTTATTTTATTCTCTGGAGTCTAACTTCTTGAGTTCTTTGTATATATTGGATATTAGATAGTGAGAAATTTTATGGCTCAAGCAGTTTGTAAATATAAATTACCATTCTCATCCTACCAGATTATTTGAGGCAAGATTTTCTTTTGTTTCCTTAACTTATTTGAGATTTTGTTAGGAGGTTCTAGTAAGAGAGCTCAGCTATTCATCCTGACCAAATTGTAGTCTCTTTTAATCTGGGAAGGTTTTCCTTTTTGATCCAGTATGAATCTTTAATAGGAACATCAGTGGAACAGTGAGGGAGAAAGAGAACACCAGCTTAGCCAGCCAGATGAGCTGAGTCAATCCTGGCAATCAATTGGGTGTGATGTCAGACTTCACAGCTAGATTGACTCATGTCCACCTTACAGTATTTGACACCATTAAGCATTTACAGCAATCCTATCAAAATTGCAGAGAGTTTTTCAACATTGTTCCATCTAGCCTAATATTTAGTAATTTAAAAAAATGTGCTCCAAACAACAATTTTATGACTCTATTCTAATAAATATGCTCAGAACATATTGCTGAATATTTATAAACAATAAGGAAGTGAAAGAGAATGAGTATCTGAATACCAATTAAGTAATTGTTGATGGTTTATTTTCCTTCAACTGATATGATTCGGTACTTCCTTCCAGCAATAGAAAACAATGTTTTGGTTATGACCAGGCAGAATCAAATGCAACTATTGATATTTAATCATTTTTGTATTATTACTATTATTATTACATGTGTGTGTGAATGCTCATGTGTGCATATGTTATGTATGCATCTGTGCCTGTGTGTATGCAGAAGCACTTGCTTCTGCAGACACATTTGGAGGCTACATACTGATGCCAGGATGTCTTAATTGCTTTTCCACCTTTAGTTATTGAGACTGAGTCTCAGTGCATCTGTATCTTACAATTTCAACTAGACTAGCTGGCCATTGAACACCTGGGATTTAGCGGTCTTTGCTTCCAGTTCTAGGGTTACAGACTCATGTTACTGCTCTCAGGTTTTATGCGGGTACTGAGCCTCTAAACTCAGGGAGTCATAATTTGTCCAGCAAGCCCTTTACCCACTGATTCATCTTGCTAGACCAATATCCATCTTAGTATTTTCAGAATATTTCAGAATATGGTAGAATATTCAAAGAAAATAAGGAGAAAGTTAATGCATACCTGAACATCAATTAAGTACTCAATAATAGTCTATTATAGATTTATTTGATAAATTATAGAATGGAAAATCCATAGCATTAAACTATGCAGTGTGTTCTGAGTTATGACTCAGTTTATAAGATCAAATGCATATAGCAGATGGGGAAGAGAAAGTCTCATATCTTCAGAGATGTTTAACTGGAGGAGACATTTTTTTATCTATCCCTGTTCATTAATGTGTGACTCCAAACTTATTCTCAATTTGTTCAGTAGAGAAAAGTATGAAGGTTAAAAAGGAAATAATTCATGACAAATGTTATTGAAATATGATAAACAGTTCCTTGGTGTTCCAAAAATCCCTTCTATGGGAATTCTGAGAACTATCCTCTCTTTCTCTCTGTCTGTCTCTCTGACTCTATCTCTCTGTCTCTGTCTCTGTATCTCTGCCTCTTTCTCTGTGTCTCTGTCTCTATCTCTCTGTCTCTATATCTCTGCCTCTTTCTCTGTGTCTCTGTGTCTCTGTCTCTCTCTCTCTGTCTCTCTATCTAATCTCTCTGTCTGTCTCTGTATCTCTGTTTCTCTGCCTCTTTCTCTGTGTCTCTGTGTCTCTGTGTCTGTTTCTCTCTCTCTCTCTCTTTCTTTCTCCCATACTATTTGTGATTGGACCTAAGGCTCCATACATGGAATGTCAGAGGCATATGACTTTGCTATATCCCCAGGCCTTTTAAATTCTTAATTTAGAGACAAGATCTCTCTAAGTTACCCTAGGCTGGCTTTGAACTCATATTGTTGCCCAGGTAGGCTTTAAATTCTTTCTACTTCAGACTACAGAGTAGACAACATTATAGTTTAGGGCCACAGGTCCCAACCTGCTTAATTTATTGACATTTTGTTAGTGATAATGAAGGTAATGGCATAAAGCTGTCAGCACTGTAGTATCAGTTCATGTAGAGGCACCAAGTTCTTAACACTTATTGCAGTTTTCATACTCAGCACACGTACCCAAATAGTTGCTTTCTCTTAGGAATGTCTTTAATGAAGTAGTAGAATAATTAGTCTGATTAAGTTCTCATACTGCATATTATACTCACAAATTCTACAGTCTACAATTATAACATTGCACAGTGTATAATATTACACCTCACGTCATACCTTATATTGTACAGACAAAAGGGAACACAGCAAGTGTGGGGCTCTTCTTAAACAGCAACACATTTGACACCTGTTTGAGTTGCCAGCAGTGTAGCTCTTTTGTTCACTGAGCACTGTTTTACCAGAAAAAAAACAATAGGCAGACACAGCACAGTTGTTTAGAATGTAGAACTTGGCAGATGCTTTCTTTAAAATGAATGAGGCAAGTTTGTCACTCCAAGAGAAACAACAGACAGCATTTGTGGCAGATGACAAATGGGAGCATCTATTCAGACGGGCTGAGAAATCTGGAAGAATTTGAATCTTCTAACCTCAGCATGGCAGCTTGCTAATGTTTAAGGATGTTTTATCTTCTTTCTTGTTTTCATATAAATTTGTTGCATATATTAACATGTGATAGGCTGTTATTTTTAAATAATATGTCCTTTATGCTTTTCAATTTTAATTTATAATATGGAAAATAGAAAACCTCTACATCCATGTGTTAAGTGCTCCTAGGGGGTCTTTAGTAGATTTTCAGAAGATACATTGAGACTTAAAGATTTGAAAAACTAGTGTATGTAGGAGACATTGTATAAAAAACACTTTATTTATGATTTTTCCATTATTTCCAGATTTCTCTTGATTTAAAATAACACCTTATAATTGTATAAATGTCTAGGGCATCATGCCATGTTATAATTTATATACAGGATGGGAAAATTATAGTCAGCTGCTTACCATGTCCAGCACTCCCCCAACATGGCTGCTGTTGTGAAAGTACTACATTTCTGGAAATCCCTCAGATGGGGAAGCTGATCAGTCATCCTAAATTAAAGCCACTGTGAAGGTTAATACTGTTAACTTGACAGGGTTTAGGCTCACTAGATCGGTAAGCTTATGAGAATGTGTGTAAGAGAATGAGTAAGCACACATAACAAAGAACCTCTTTATGAAACCTGCAGAAGTAAAACACAACTTTCACATAGAGGAGAACCAATCAGAGTAATAACTGATGGTTCAGTGGATATGTTGAAACCCACAGAAGCCTAGAGCAACACACTCCCGGCCACAGGCAAGCCTCTGAGTCTGTCTGTAAGGAAGAGTTTGATGAGGTTAATTGAGTTGAGAAGACCCATCGTAAATGTAAACAGTACTATTCCCTGAGTGTTCTACCCTGGGGTAGTAAAAAAGAAAAGATGAGTTGGGCAGCAGCACTCATTTTCTCTGCTTCTTGACTAGATACGATGTCAGCACCACCTCAGATTTCTACCCCCATTCCTTCCCTGCCAGTGTAGGCTGGATCCTTAAACAATTAGCCCAAATAAATCTTTCTTCTGTAAATGGCTTTAACCAGGTGTTTTGTCCTAGCACCAGGAAAGTTAAATAATCCAGCCATTTAGCAGGACTTTGAGACCTCATGACTTGCTAATCCCATGTATGGTAAACAAGAAGTCAGTTCTGGATGTGAAAGTGAAAAGAAGTAGCTCCTGCATGCACTACTCCTGGGCAGTGGTTTAAATAAGCTCAGGAGTCTTTGCAGGAAGATGAGCAGATGAAGTGTGTATTACTGCCAATATCTCCCACGCTAGTGTATCTCTCTGTGTGTCATAGAACAAGTGCACATTGTCCTTGGCTGCTTTGTTGAGGGAGATTATTTTCAGCCTTACCATTGGTAATTATATGTTACTAGGAGTTTATTTAAAATATTTATACTTTAAAAATGATTAAGAATTCACTAAATAATGAATACTAGCACATATTAGCAGTATGCAATGCTAATATTTAACTTTACTATTTTAAACATTGATTTAAAGTCATATACTTATTCAGTGTGAGTATGTGTGTGCTAGTGCATGTGTGTTTGTGTGTGTTTGTGTGTGTTTGTGTGTGTGTGTATACAACTTGTGGGAGCCAGTTTTCTCCTTCTCTTATTAAGTTCCTGGGGCTCAAACTCAGGTTGTGAGGCTTAGTGACAGACACCTTTACCAACTGAACTGTCTCACCCTCCTGCTCAAGTTTTCTTATCTAGAACTTTGATTGTATTTTATTAGCATTTCTTGTATTGGTATCTTGTCTACTATAACTAAGCATGACTCTCGAGTCAGCCCAGTATTCTACATCCAGCAAAACTAAACTATCTCCCCTAACATTGCCACCAACTGGGGATCAATCATTCAGATACTGAGCTAATGGTGGAATATTTGATATTTAAAATACAATGATATTCATATTAGAAATCGAAAAACGTTGACTAAATCAAAAGGAAAGAAGTCATGTTGGTCCATGTAACCTGCTCATGTGGAAGAGTAAACTATCCGATCCAAAGTATATTTCTTGGCACATTTCAGTTGGTTATTTAGAAAAATTGTAGGCCTCTGCAGATATAAGATAAATTCTGAAAGAAAATAAAAAAGGCTTTACTGATTCTGTATCAGTAAACATGAGCTGAAGGCAGGAGCTTTTCAGATAGATTTATCCACTGACCTGGGAAAGATAGTCAGATAATAAGGAGGGGTTGGATATTCAATACCTGAGTGTCATGGAGAGGGTCATCCATGGTCTCCTGGTGACAACAACCTGGGAAATGTAACCTGTGAGATAAGACAACTTTCTTTCTGATCTTCCCCTCTTCCCAACTTGTATCACTACCTCCCAAGTTCAAGTCCAGTCTATTTCTCTAAAATATCTGTTACTTGTAAACTGGTGGGCCTCGGGCTTCGTGTCTGCCTTCGTATTTTCTATATATTGTTCACCTGCATTTTTTCTTGTTAGTATATTGCTAGACTGCTGTGTATATTAAAAATTTTGAAATTTTTTATAGATAATATGGGAAATTTAAAGCTTTTCTCCACCCCTCCATGCAGAGTATCAATGTCCAACTTTTGTTCTTTTTTTTATGAACTAAGTTATTTATTCACTTTATATCCTGATCACAGCTTCCCCCAATCTTTTCTTCCCAGTCAGTCCCTCCCTCTCACCTTCCTTCTACCCTATCCACCTACCTCCTTTTCTCCCTGGAAAAGAGAAGGCCTCCCCTTGGACATCAACCAGCCCCAGCATATCAAGCCACAGCAAAATTGGGCACATCTTCTTTCACCGAGAAAATGATAAAGGCAGGCAAAGTACTCAGAGACAGCCCCCTTTCCCTGCTTTAGGAGTCCCACACCAAGACCCAGCTGCACGCCTGTTACATATGTGCAGAGGGCCTAGGCCCATCCATTCATGCTCTCTGGCTGACAGTTCAGTCTCCATGTGCCCCCTTAGGCCCAGGCTAGTTGACTCTGTAGGTTTTCCTGGGGTGTCCTTGACTCCTCTGGCTCCCTCAATTTTTCTTCCTCTCTTACAGGATTCCACAGCTTTATTCACTGTTTGACTGTGAGTCTCTGCACCAGCTTCTAATAGTTGCTGGGTAAAGGCCCCCTGGTGACATTTATGCTAGGTTCTTGTCTGTAAGTATAGCAGAATATCTTCAATAGTATCAGGAGTGGATTCCCATTCATGGCATGGGTCTCAAGCTGGGACAGTCATTGGTTAGCCCTTTCCTCAAATTCTGCTTCATCCCTCACCCTGATACGTTCTATAGGCAGGACAAATTGTGGATCTAAGGTTTTATGAGTGGGTTGTTTTCTCAAACCCTCCATTGGAAGTCTTGCCTGGTTACAGGAGATGGCTGATTTAGGTTACATATCTTCCATTGCTAGGAGTCTTAGCTAGGATCATCCTCAGAGATTCCTGATAGTTTCCATCACCCTAGCTTTCTAGATTGTCCCAGAGATGCCCCTCACAACCAAGTTGCCTCTCTAGTACTCCTTTCCACTGTCCTCCTCCAACCACATCCTGAAACTTTTTATAGAGAAAATAGGAAATTTAAAGCTTTCCTCCACCCAGAATACCAGGGTCCAACTTCTCTTTTTAATTTTAATCTGTATAGATTATTCAATAAATTATTTGTGAAAATATGTTGTAAAAGCACTGAAAAAATGAGCCCAACTCTAGCCTTGTTAGTAAGACCACAGATTCAAGAGTTAAGGGATGTTGTTCTAGTATAGTTTGACTTTAGGACTTCTAGTCATGTGATCTTAAGGAAGTCACTTGGTACCTCAGAATGTCCTGTGTCTTCCTGACTCACAAAAATTTGGGAAAGAGTGAATAAGAAACTCAGTGGGTCAGTAATTAGAGTGAGTGAGTGCCATTACTCATGGTCAGCAGGTGCAGACATGAAGGCAAGGATACTCAGAGGCAGACACAGGGCCTGCCTGCAGCAGACTGGATGCTCCCTAGAGATCAGAAGTTATGGCCCTCACTGTGGAAGGAGTGGAGAGCAGCCTTTCTCTTTTTCCCTCCCCTCTTAGATACTGATTCTTCTTAGCCAAATCTGGTCAGAATTCCCAGGACGGGGAACCTATTGATGTAGCCCTAGTGTATTAGTCTCCTAAAACCAAGGATCAAATCAGGAAGAGCAAGTAAAATACAGGAGCCCTAGAAAATGAATTAGCTGTTGTTCTGGGGAAATAGTTTGACATTTTCTTTTGGAATTAAATGTTTACTTACCATATGTCCTACTAAACCCTTTCTGGATATTCACAGGGGACAAAAGCATATGGTTATACACAAATCCCTGTGGAATACCTCCAGTTGCTCTGTTCATCATCATGACATATGGAAACTACCAAAATGCCATTCAACAGATGGATGGATAAATACACACTAGAGCACTGGTACAATGGGATATATGCAACAGTGCTAAGAATGGCTAAGACCATAACCAAATAAATGCATCTTGACAAAATTGGCTTCAGTAGAAGATGCCAGAGTCAGAGATTGAATGTGACGATGCCATTGACAGGACCTTGTAGAGAACATGAAGCTGTAACGGTGAGGAGCAGTTCCCTGGCTGTCAGGCATGAGAGTTGGGGAAGGTGTGTCTGTACAGAGATGTGACTAAAATGTTTATTGATTACAATAGTGGTTAAACAATTCTATACATCCATTAAAACTGATATCACCATACACCAAAGTGAATGACACTTTACTCTAAGTTAATTTAAAATTACATCTGTAAGGAAAATTCTAAACATGGGTAGCAACAATAATTCCTTTGTAAATACTGAAATAGACTTTTGTAGATACTGAAAACTGACCTTAAAAGTTGAGTTTGAGAAAACATCAATCTAGATTTAACCATGGTTGTTACTTTCATAAATGCCTTCCAAAAGGACACTATAGAGAAATACTGATATAGAGAGACAGTTGAGAAAAGCAGAACTGGTAACAGGACCACACACAACAGACTACCATGCTTGAGAATCTGTAAAAGACTGTCTCCAGATGGACCTGAACATCACAATGGAAGACACGGTCTAAGATCTGCCAGAAGCAGAAGTCTTGACGTGGATATGAGCACACAACCTGAAGATGACAAACCAGACTACAGCTTGGCTGGGTCATAGATCAAGACAAGAGATTTTCTGTCCTTTGGGATCCAATTGTAAGGAGACAGCTGTACTAGACCCTTCTAGATGCAAAGGAACCAGGAGGACTCTATTCTTTCTAAAGTGCTGCCAGTGTCCAATGAAGCCCCATCTGTCCATGCACACTGCCTGCCTTGTGCAGTACAAATTAAGAATAACTCAGTTACATAGCATATGGTGTCATGTAGGGACCACTGGCTCATGAAATGTATATTATCAGGTCACTTCATATTGCCATATCTCAACTTGTAAGTCTATAAAAATAGTTGTGATCCTTTGTATGCAGCGGTGGTTGGGGGAGATGTTTTCATGGTGCTTATGAACTATGAAAATATGTTATAAGCTTAGCCTGTTTATTTAAACATATTTTTTTTGTTCATTCATATTGTTTTTTTTTCTTTTTTTTTTTTATTGGATGATTTATTTACATTTCCTATGTTGTCCCTTACCCCATCCCCCACCACCCCCTCGGAACCCCCAATCCCCTCGCCCCTCCTCCTTCTTCTCTGTGGATGTAACCTCTATCTACACCCCCCCACTCCCACCTCCCCACCCTCAAAATTCCCACCCCCTGGGGCATCCAGCCTTCATGAGGTCAAGGTTCTCTTCTTCCACCTATGCCCAGCAGGGCCCTCCACTTTTACATATTCAGCTGAAGCCCTGGATCCCCCACTAAGTGCTCCCAGGCTGGTGGTTTAGACCCTGGAGCTGTGGTTGGTTGGTATTGTTGCTCTCCTCATGGTGCCACAAACCCTTTCAGCTCCTTCAGTCTTCACTCTAACTCCTCTATTGAGAACCCCATGATCAGTTCAATGGCTAGTTGTGAGCATCTGCCTCTGAATATGTCGGACTCTTGAAGGCCTCTGAGGAGATATCCATATCAGGCTCTTATCAGCATGCACTTCCTGTCTTCCACATCAGCATCTACCTTTGGTGATTGCACATGGGATAGATACTCAGGTGGGGTGGTCTTGAGACGGCCCCTCCTTCAGTTTCTGTCCCTCACTTTGTCTCCATATTTGCTCCCTTGAGTATTTTGTTGCTCCTTCTAAGAAGGACCGAATCACCCTCACTTGGTCTTCCTTCTTTATGGGCTTCATGTGGCCTGTGAGTTGCATCTTGGGCATTTCAAGGTTCTAGGCTAATATCCAATAATTAGTGAGTGAATACCATGTGTCTTCTTTTGTGATTGGCTTACCTCACTCAGGATGATAATTTCTAGTTCCATCCATTTACCTAGGAACCTCTCGAATTCATTGTTTTTAATAGCTGAGTAATACTCCATTGTGTAAATATACCACATTTTTTGAATCCATTCCTCAGTTGAAGGACATCTGGGTTCTTTCCAGCTCCTGGCTATTATAAATAAGGCTGCTATGAACATAGTTGAGCATATGTCCTTGTTATATTTTCGAGCATCTTCTGGGTATATGCCTAGGAGTGGTATAGCTGGATCCTCGGGTAATGCTATGTCCAATTTTCTGAGGAACCGCCAGACTGATTTCCAAAGTGGTTGCACCATCTTGCAGTCCCACCAACAATGGAGGAGTGTTCCTCTTTCTCCACACCCTCGCCAGCATCTACTGTCACCTGAGTTTTTAATCTTAGCCATTCTGACTGGTGTGAGATGGAATCTCAGGGTTGTTTTGATTTGCATTTCCCTGACGACTAAGGATGCTGAACATTTCTTTAGATGCTTCTCGGCCATTCGAGTTTCTTCCGTTGAAAACTCTTTGTTAAGCTCTATACCCCATTTTTTAATAGGGTAATTTGGTTGTCTGGAGTCTAATTTCTTGAGTTCTTTGTATATATTGGATATTAGCCCTCTATCAGATGAAGGATTGGTAAAGATCTTTTCCCAATTTGTTGGTTGTCGTTTTGTCCTATTGACAGTGTCCTTTGCCTTACAGAAACTTTGCAATTTTATGAAGTCCCATTTGTCAATTCTCGATCTTAGAGCATATGCCATTGGAGTTCTGTTCAGGAACTTTTCCCCTGTGCCCAAGTATTCGAGGCTTTTCCCCACCTTCTCTTCTATTAGTTTCAGTGTATCTGGTTTTATGTGGAGGTCCTTTATCCACATAGACTTGAGCTTTGTACAAGGGGATAAGAATGGATCAATTTTCATTCTTCTACATGTTGTCCCTCAGTTGAACCAGCACCATTTGTTGAAAATGCTGTCCTTTTTCCACTGGACAGTTTTAGCTCCTTTGTCAAAGATCAAGTGACCATAGGAGTGTGGGTTCATTTCTGGGTCTTCAATTCTATTCCATTGATCTTCCTGCCTGTCTCTGTACCAATACCAGGTAGTTTTTATCACTATTGCTCTGTAGTACAGCTTGAGGTCAGGGATGGTAATTCCTCCAGAAGTTCTTTTATTGTTGAGAATAGTTTTCGCTATCCTGGGTTTTTTGTTATTCCATATGAATTTGAGAATTTCCTTTTCTAACTCTGTGAAGAATTGAGTTGGGATTTTAATGGGGATTGCATTGAATCTGTAGATTGCTTTTGGCAAGATGGCCATTTTTATTATATTAATCCTGCCAATCCATGAGCATGGGAGATCTTTCCATCTTCTGAGATCTTCTTCAATTTCTTTCTTTAGAGACTTGAAGTTCTTGTCATACAGGTCTTTCACTTGCTTGGTTAGATTCACACCAAGGTATTTTATATTATTTGCAACTATTGTGAAGGGTGTCATTTCCCTAATTTCTTTTTCAGTCTGTTTATCTTTCATGTAGAGGAAGGCTACTGATTTGTTTGAGTTGATTTTATAACCAGCCACTTTGCTGAAGTTGTTTATCAGGTTTAGGAGTTCTCTGGTGGAAGTTTGGGGGTCACTTAAGTATACTATCATATCATCTGCAAATAGCGATATTTTGACTTCTTCCTTTCCTATTTGTATCCCTTTGACTTCTTTTTGCTGTCTAATTGCTCTGGCTAAGACTTCCAGTACTATATTGAATAGGTAGGGGGAGAGTGGGCAACCTTGTCTAGTCCCTGATCTTAGTGGGATTGCTTCAAGTTTCTCTCCATTTAGCTTGATGTTGGCTACTGGTTTGCTGTAAATTGCTTTTACTATGTTTAGGTAGGGGCCTTGAATTCCTGATCTTTCCAAGACTTTTATCATGAAGGGATGTTGAATTTTGTCAAATGCTTTCTCAGCATCTAGTGAGATGATCATGTGGTTTTTGTCTTTAAGTTTGTTTATATAGTGGATTACATTGATGGATTTCCGAATATTGAACCATCCCTGCATTCCTGGGATAAAACCTACTTGATCATGATGGATGATTGTTTTGATGTGGTCTTGGATTCGGTTTGGTAGAATTTTATTGAGTATTTTTGCATCGATGTTCATAAGGGAGATTGGTCTGAAGTTCTCTTTCTTTGTTGGGTCCTTGTGGGGTTTGGGAATGAGTGTAATTGTAGCTTCATAGAACGAATTGGGTAGTGTTCCTTCTGTCTCTATTTTGTGGAATAGTTTGAAGAGAATTGGTATTAGGTCTTCCTTGAAGGTCTGATAGAATTCAGCACTAAAACCATCTGGTCCTGGGCTTTTTTTAGTGGGGAGGCTTTTGATGACTGCTGCTATTTCCTGAGGGGTTATGGGACTATTTAGATGGTTTATCTGCTCCTGGTTTAACTTCGGTACCTGGTATCTGTCTAGGAAATTGTCCATTTCATCCAGGTTTTCCAGTTTTGTTGAGTATAGGCCTTTGTAGTAGGATCTGATGATTTTTTGAATTTCTTCAGTTTCTGTTGTTATGTCTCCCTTTTCAGTTCTGATTTTATTAATTTGGATACTGTCTCTGTGCCCTCTGGTTAATCTGGCTAAGGGTTTATCTATCTTGTTGATTTTCTCAAAGAACCAACTCCTGGTTTTATTGATATTTTGTATTGTTCTTTCTGTTTCTATTTGGTTGATTTCAGCCCTGAGTTTGATTATTTCCTGCCTTCTACTCCTCCTGGGTGTATTTGCTTCTTTTTGTTCTAGAGCTTTTAGTTGTGCAGTCAACTTGTTAGTGTGTGCTCTTTCCAGTTTCTTTTTGTAGGCACTTAGAGCTATGAGCTTTCCTCTTAGCACTGCCTTCATGGAGTCCCACAAGTTTTGGTATGATGTGTCCTCATTTTCATTGAATTCTAAAAAGTCTTTTATTTCTTTCTTTATTTCTTCCTTGACCAAGTCATCATTGAGTAGAGAGTTGTTCAGTTTCCATGTGTACTGGGTTTTCCATTGTTTTTGTCATTATTAAAGACCAGTCTTAGTCCGTGGTGATCTGATAAGATGCAAGGGATTATTTCAATCTTTTTGTATCTGTAGAGGCTTGTTTTGTGACCAATTATATGGTCTATTTTGGAGAAGGTACCATGAGGTGCTGAGAAAAAGGTATATTGTTTTGTTTTAGGATGAAATGTTCTATAGATGTCTGTTAAGTCCATTTGGTTCATAACTTCTGTTAATTTCAAAGTGTCTCTGTTTAGTTTCTGTTTCCATGATCTGTCCATTGCTGACAGTGGGGTGTTGAAATCCCCCACTATTATTGTGTGAGGTGTAATGTGTGTTTTGAGCTTTAGTAAAGTTTCTTTTATGTATGTAGATGCCCTTGCATTTGGAGCATAGATGTTCAGAATTGAGAGTTCACCTTGGTAGATTTTTCCTTTGATGAGTATGAAGTGTCCTTCCTTATCTTTTTTGATTAATTTTGGATGAAAGTCGATTTTATTTGATATTAGAATGGCTACTCCCACTTGTTTCTTGGGACCATTGGCTTGAAAAATTGTTTTCCACCCTTTTATTCTGAGGTAGTGTCTGTCTTTGTCACTGAGGTATGCAGCAAAATTCTGGGTCTTGTTTGTGTATCCAGTCTGATAGTCTGCGTCTTTTTATTGGGGAATTGAGACCATTGATGTTAAGAGATATTAAGGAAAAATGATTGTTGCTTCCTGTTATTTTTGTTATTAGAGGTAAAGTTATGTTTGTATCTTTTTTGGGGGTTGTTGGAAGATTACTTACTTCCTTTTCCTAGGTTGTAGTTTCCCTCCTTGTGTTGGCATTTTCCATCAATTATCCTTTGAAGTGCTGGGTTTGTGGGAAGATATTGTGCAAATTTGGTTTTGTCATGGAATATCTTGGTTTCACCATCTATAGTGATTGAGAGTTTTGCTGGGTATAGTAATCTGGGCTGGCAATTGTGTTCTCTTAGTGTCTGTATGATGTCAGTCCAGGCTCTTCTGGCTTTTATAGTCTCTGGTGAGAAGTCTGGTGTAATTCTTATAGGTCTGCCTTTATATGTTACTTGACCTTTTTCCCTTACTGCTTTTAGTATTTTTTCTTTGTTTTCTGCATCTGATGTTTTGATTATTATGTGACGGGAGGTATTTCTTTTCTGGTCTAGTCTATTTGGTGTTCTGTAGGCTTCTTGTATGTTTATGGGCATCTTGTTCTTTAGGTTAGGGAAGTTTTCCTCAATAATTTTGTTGAAGATATTTACTGGCCCTTTAAGTTGGGAATCTTCATTCTCATCTATACCTATTATCCTTAGGTTTGGTCTTCTCATTGTGTCCTGGATTTCCTGGATGTTTTGAGTTAGGAGTTTTTTGCATTTTGCATTTTCTTTGACAACTGTGTCAATATTTTCCACCGTATCTTCTGCATTTGAGATTCTCTCTTCTATCTCTTGTATTCGGTTGGTGATGCTTGCGTCTGTGACTCCTGATCTCTTTCTTAGGTTTTCTATCTCCATGGTTGTCTCCCTTTGAACTTTCTTTATTGTTTCTATTTCTAGTTTCAGATCCTGAATGTTTTTGTTTAATTCCTTCTTTGTGTTTTCTTCCATTTCTTTAAGGGATTTCTGTGATTCCTCTTTAAGGGCTTCTATCTGTTTACTTGTACTCTCCTGTATTTCTTTAAGGGAGTTACTTAACTCCTTCTTATAATCCTCTATCATCATCATGAGAAGTGATTTTAATTCTGAATCCTGCTTTTCAGGTGTAATGGGGTGTTCAGGGCTTGCTATATTGGGAGAATTGGGCACTGATGATGCCAAGAAACTTTGGTTTCCGTTGCTTATGTTCTTGCGCTTGGCTTTCGCCATCTGGTTAACTCTAGTGGTACCTGCCCTCACTGTGTAAAACTGGAGTCTGTATTTCCAGTTATCTTGCTTATTGCAGAGCTCCTCAGAGTCCAGAGGTCTCCGTGGTCTTATGCTCCTAATCTCCTGGGTGGAATAACTCCTGGGACTCAGGCCACCTCTTGGATCTGGAAATCCTTCTGCTCTGAGTGCAGTGGGTCCTCGATGACTCAGGATTCAGTTTCAGCTGCTCTGAGTGCAGTGGCTCC